>NW_026733154.1:242500-450880 GCF_028476545.2 Physella acuta
TTTTAAAAAACTTTGCCTAAGGCGCCTGTACTGATTAAATGTGTTACATTCCACATATTAAATGTGTTACATTGCACATATTAAATGTGTTACATTCCACATATTAAATGTGTTACATTCCACATATTAAATGTGTTACATTCTACGTATTATATGTGTTACATTCCACATATTAAATGTGTTACATTCTACGTATTAAATGTGTTACATTCTAAAAATTAAATCTGTTACATTCCACATATTAAATGTGTTACATTCTACATATCAAATGTGTTACATTCCACATACTCAATGTGTTCCATTCCACATATTAAATGTGTTACATTCTACATATTAAATGTGTTACATTCTAGATATTAAACGTGTTACATTTTACATATTAAATGTGTTACATTCCACATATTAAATGTGTTACATTCTAGATATTATATGTGTTACATTCAACATATTAAATGTGTTACATTCTACATATTATATGTGTTACATTCCACATATTAAATGTGTTACATTCTAAAAATTAAATCTGTTACATTCTAGATTTTATATTTGTTAAACACTACGTGTTACATTTCCAGTGTTTCTTCCAGACTTTTTTCTCCGGGGGTGTACTTGAAATTTTCGGGGGGGGGGGGGGACAACAATTTCAGGGGGGGGGGGGAATGGAGAACACTGTCAAAAGTATATATTTCCTATATAAATTCCATTTCGTTCGGGGGGGGGGGGCGGTAGACTTTCTTCCCTCCCCCCCCCCCCCCCCCCCAAAGAGATGCCTGGAAGAAACTCTGTACATTACGTACATACTACTGTGGCATGTGTTACATACCACACATTAAAATAATAACATTTATAACACTATCTATCTCCTATGCTTGGACAAACTCCTTCACTCTAAGGCCTTCATCGAATACCCCGTCTACTCCCCCCCCCCCCCCCGCCAAACTTTACCCCCACCTGATCGAAACCACCAGCGACAAACAAACTCTATCTTGAACTTAGCAAAAAATGTGTTGATTGACACGAAATCGCCATTACCTTCCCCAACCAGGTAGCAAATATTGCCTTTATCGATTACACAAAGAATATCCATAAGTCGAGGGGAAGGAGTCAGACATTGCTACACTATTTGTTTTTCTGTTTTCTTATGCATAGAAGGTAGGATGAAGTATTTGCATGACACAGATTTTGAAATTCGGGAATTCGCGGATTGAGTAATTTTTACTTCTTTTAAAATTTGATTAAAATATTTTAAATGAAATGTTGTTCTGAAATTTTCAATTTTAATATTTTTTTTGTGAGTATTCTCCAGATAAAAATTAAGTTTCTGTTTCGAGGTGAAGTAGCTTTAAAATGTTAAGATCAGTTAAATGATAGAGTATATTTCAAGAGTGTATCGAGGTTATAAAGCATAACTTTTTGCACTGAGGTGGGTATTACATACAACGTTGTTATCAGTGATAATAGGTGTCACCAGTGGTCGTAGGTGTCACCAGTGGCCATAGGCAGTGGCGTAGCGAGGTCGGGTATCACCATTCCGGGAACAAACTTTTAAATTTTCGATTTGCACCCCCCCCCCCCTCAAACTTTCGATTTGCACCCCCCCACCTCAAACTTTCGATTTGCACCCCCCTTCAAGTTTTTCTCTATATATTTTGCTATTTTTGGCCTTGGTGTCACTCCCCCCCCTAAATGGTGTCATCCGGTGCGGCCCGCACCCCCCGCCCCCCCCCCCCCCTCGCTACGCCTCTGGCCATAGGTGTCACCAGTGGGCATAGGATACACTACCGGTCATAGGTGTCGCTAACGATCAGAGCTGTCACCAATGGTTAGAGGTGTCACCAAAGTTTAACAATCAAAATGTTGTGTCACCAATCTTTAGCGCCATATCGATAAAATATCTCGACTTGTGTTAAGCAAATTAAAACACCAACCAACTAAAATTGTTACAATTTCAAAAAACATTCTTACCGTACAAATTCTTAATTTTAAGATATTTTGTACAAAAAAACTATCAATAAAGTAAAGCAATCTATATAAGATAAAGAAAGATAATGAATGTCTACTGAACAAGACAACAGAATCATTTGCTCTAGGAAGAAAACACAAACATCACACCCAGTACAATGCTACTGTATCCACCTCCTTTACCCTAATGGAAATCTGATTTGCTTTCAGCAATTTCGACAAATCTGCTGGCTCGGCATTCTTCCCCTCTCTCTCTCTTTCTTTCTCTCTTTCTCTCCCTCTCTCTTTATACGTCTCTCTTTCTCAATCTCTATCTTTCGATCTCTCTCTCTTTCTCTCTAGATCTTTCTCTTTCTCTCTCTCTCTCTCTATCTCATTCTCTTTTTCTCTCTTTCTCTTTCTCTCTCTGCCTTCATTTCTTTTGCACATGTTCCATTTTCATATTGTGATGCCAATACAAAACGATGCAAAATAAAAACCCTTACCCTGTTATGAACGTAATATTACCTCCTCTCCCCCACCCCACCCCATCCCCGGGCCAGCTAACCAACAATTTTTTTTTTCACTTGTCGATGTCTGTTTACGATGAATACGATTCTACAGAGGACATTTTGACCAACTTTGTCAACTTATGGTTGCTAAGCTTGCAACTCAGTTTTCTTAAATAAAAAAAAAAAACATAGCATTTATATTTAGTACCGAGCAGTATGCAAATGCTGATTGCTATTCAACTATTTTCATGAATAAATTTCCTCAGCTATTTGTGGAAAAGAAAAGAAAAAAAAGTGTAATCTAATATGTTATTTAAACTAGTATTCGTTTGATTATTATGTTTTTACGAGGTAAATCCAACACTTTAATTACATAATTATATCATCAATGTGTAAACAATGCAGACTTATCCATCAGCCTTGTGGCAATCTTCAAGCCGCTCCCTACAATAAAGTAACCAAGCATCCTTTAGCCCGTGACAATACTTAATCACACACACACAACCCCACCCAAAATTAATCCACCCTCAACCACCAGAGATAATCCTCACACCATATCCCTCTACCGGATGTGACCGTGGATAAGAAAACTAATCCGCTTTTGTCCCTTACCTCTTATTCAGCCACTAAGACCCCCTACACCCCACCCGACAAAAACAAAATGGCCTTCAAATATTATTTTAGGTTCAAAATTTTTTCAACCATTCAAAACCATTTCCCACTCCACGCCACATGAGATCGCCAATTAACTATCAATTTAAATATCCAGTTTGCTTTTTTTTTATTAATTTAAATATCCAGTTTTTTTTTTTTTTTTTTTTTTTTTTAAATTGGGATGGGACATTTGTCTTGTGTATAAATAAAATGAATGAAAGTAGCTTCGACAAGTCAGAAAAAACATCACTATTTAAAATCTGTATCAGTCCTTACAGGCTGATGATGAAAATTGCTATACTAAATCGAAATAAGCAGGCAAAGCAAATTGACGCTGTAGCTCAGACAAAATAAATTCATCAGAAAAAAAATAGAATGAAAAGTTTGGTTGTAAATCCATTCATAGTCCTTGACCTTTAAGTTTTAAAGCCTCCTTCGTCTACACAAACCCCATAGAGAACTTGTATAGTTCCTCTAATCTTTATTATATACTCATATACTCTAATTTAACACAAACCCCATAGAGAACTTGTATAGTTCCTCTAATCTTTATTATATACTCATATACTCTAATTTAACACAAACCCCATAGAGAACTTGTATAGTTCCTCTAATCTTTATTATATACTCATATACTCTAATTTAACACAAACCCGATAGAGAACTTGTATATTTCCTCAAACATGTATTATATACTCTAATTTAACAAAAAGGGGGTGTCACTTTTCAGTCGAATCGGGCTTTAGAAATATAGAAGTTTGTGACAAAACATTTTGTTTTAATAGAAACCCATAGAGGCTAAAAAAAATGTCTAACAATATGCTGGTTTAAGAGAATTTAGAATAAAAATTATCAAATTATGAAAGCTTTTGGAAAATCGTAAAGTACGCATTTTGGTTACTTTATATCGCTCAAAAGTTGAGAAAAAATACAAATGTGTCGGATCTAATACTAATATGTGAGATTTCGTCGATTTGCTTTAGAAACTGGAAATGAAGTGTTAAAATTGGGATATGGGAGATTACTCTAAAATTAAAAATAGTCGCAATATAAGTACTTATATATAATATGAAATTTCGTTTGCCTTATTAAAGCGGTGCTCTTTTTACAAAACGGAAATAAAGTATCACTTTTGGATATCGGAGTTAACTCTAAAATTAAAAAGTTATCTAGATATATAAATCATATGTATGAAATTTCGTCTAACTAGCTGAAACGGTCGGCTACTCAATTCATCATGCTCCATCAGAAATACAGTAAAGTGCCACTTCCAGTTACATGTGTGTCCCTTCACGATCAAAATAGTCCCACAGAAATATTTTGGATAGTTTAATTAATTTAGAACCCCTTTTATCTCTGAATGCGTTTTCATTTTAGAATATTGAAAACATTACACCTACTGGGTTACCGAACCTGTACGGGGTTATCTCCCTTCATGTTTAGTATAAACTAAACTATAAACTCAGCCTGGATCGATGCCAGTGTTTGCGCCAAGTTTGAGACAAGCCTCCAGGCATTACCAATGCATGAGCTTAACACTGGGCCGCCCCTGATTGCTAAGATTTAGCAGAGCTCTATGAAAAACGTCGTCACCTCGCCCATCCAAAGATGATTAGCGGACAGTGTGCACAAGCCTCCAGTTATTTTACACTTAATTTAACAGCAATTTTAAAACTGGGTGGGCTTGTTACAAGGGGAATTAAATGTTAATTTAGAAATGAAAAGAAAAAAAATATCAAGTAAAAAATAGTTATTGACTCTTGTTCTATTTATAGAAACGCCTTGCGCGTAATCTCTAAGAAGTAGGAAATGTTTGACACTTTTCGAAATCTATCGGCAAAAGTGCAAACTTGAATATTTTACACAGGGGACTTAATTATATTTTTTCTAGTAGCCTCCCTTTGCCAACATGTAAATGCCAATTATGTTTTTTCTTTTTTTAATTTCTTTAGAGAGAGCAAGACATACTAGATTTCTAGCTCAAATCTTTTCAGAGATATCATCTTTAAAGATGTGTGGGTGGGTGTGTGTGTATATATAAATATACAAAACCTATATATAATATGTATATTATGTATATATATAAACAAACAATATAGGTTAGGTTTTCAAAAAAGTTGAGAAATTGAATGATTAATTAATATGTGATTGGCTGTTAGGTTAAATGCTTAGGGCCTAAATTTATTTCCATGGTGTACGTTTTTGTATTCATAAATTAATGGAATATTCGCAAACTTATTACTCGCTTGGCTATTAGAACTGAAAGGGCTTTCAAAAAAATTACCAATCAAATATTATATTAAATTACTTTTGCAATTAATTTTACAATTTCTGTACAATACAAAACTTAATTTATAACAAAATATCCATTTAAAACATTGCTACACTTTATGATTTTTGTTTTTTCTTAAAAAGAGTATACAAAATATTAAAAAATTGTTACATTAAAAAGTTACCTCCCCTGCTCATAGACCAAATGAACAAATCTCGTATAATGAGAATTTCACTCGCAGTCCTTTTTAGCCCTCTTCGAGGGCTTTAATGCTGACCAACAGTTTTTCCATATGGCCCATTCATCTATAGAGGTGTATGCAAAACATTAGCCAGTTATACAAAGAGTAAGTACCCTAAAATTTGCGTAGAAATTACCCTGTTTTCCCCATAAATTAGAAAGATTATATAGGGAAATACAACTGGTCAGTTTTGACCCCCTTACGAAGTTTTCCCAGATATGCCGAGTTTTTTGTGACACCCCAAGGCGTTCTCCTACCACCTCACAAAATTTCAAGGGGGGTCGTCGGAGGAAATTTTTTTTCGTGATAGAGCTCATATAAAGAGAATTTCACTCGCAGTCACTTTTTAGCCCTCGTCGAGGGCTTTGAGTGAAACCGACAGTTTTTACTAAAGGTCAAGCCATTGACCTAAGAGTATGCAAAACATTAGCCAGATATACTGAGTTTAAGTATCCTAAAGTCTGCGTTGAAATGACCCTCTGTTTTTCCCATAAAATACAAAGATTATATAGGGAAATACAACTGGTCAGTTTTGACCCTCTTACGAAGTTTTCCCAGATATGCCGAGTTTTTTGTGACACCCCAAGGCGTTCTCCTACCACCTCACAAAATATCAAGGGGGGTCGTCGGAGGAATTTTTTTTTTCGTAATAGAGCTCATATAAAGAGAATTTCATTCGCGGTCACTTTTTAGCCCTCGTCGAGGGCTTTGAGTCAAACCGACAGTTTTCCCTAAAGGTCAAGCCATTTACCTATAAGCATGCCAAAAATTAGCCAGATGTAAAGAGGGTTAGTGCCCTAAAGTCTGCGTTGAAATGACCCTCTGTTTTTCCCATAAAATACAAAGATTATATAGGGAAATACAACTGGTCAGTTTTGACCCCTTTACGAAGTTTTCCCAGATATGCCGAGTTTTTTGTGACACCCCAAGGCGTTCTCCTACCACCTCACAAAATATCAAGGGGGGGTCGTCGGAGGAAATTTTTTTTCGTAATATAGCCCATACAAGGCGCCGGTCAGTCGAGGTCAGTTTTGACCCCCTCTCCGTAGACTTTTCGGCAAACCGTCCCCGGCCCTCGTGTTTTATTGCCCCAAGGCACCATCGTGCCAAATTTGACGCGCCTGCGGCGCCGGGAAGTGCCCTATCGGGCACCTGACTACTTTGCCTTATATATATACTAGGCATTCTGCCTAGCTTCGCTTAGGTTTTCAAAAACATTTGATAATTTGAATACTAATTATTTGGTGATGGATGAGGCGTGGAGTTCTTAAATCTAAACAGTAATGCTAATTTTAGAGAAGATGTTGTTGTATGTTGTTTAACATCCGCTTTCAGAGAAAGCATTCGAAAATACGCAATTTATAACTTAAATGGAAATAGAACTACAGAGGTTCCATGAACAGTATATCTCACAATTTATATTACATTGACTTTTAAAATTAATTGTTTATTTAATTATGAGACGTAGCTTAATTAACAACTTATTTTTTTTAAAACAAATGCTATACTTTGTCGTTTTCTGTTTCTGTTTAATATAGTATACAATTATTTGAAAAATAATTATTTAAAAAGGTTACCTCCCTTGAAAATTAACCGAATGACTTATGTCTGTGTTTACTTTTTTTTTTAAACAGTTACAATGCTTATATAAGAAAATACGATATATAAACATATTTAACGTCTACAATGGCTTTTTCCGACGGGAATAAAGTTTTTTTGTTACCCTCCAGGGTCGGTCTACGACCTCAAATAATATTAAGGGGATCGATCGTCAATTTATTTATATATATCTCATATAAGGAGAATTTCACTCGCGGTCATCTTTTAGCACTGGTCGAGGGCTTTGAGTCTGACCAACAGTTTTTCCATACGGCCTAGTCATCTATAGAAGTGTATGCAAAACATTAGCATGATGTACAGAGGTTAAGTAACGTAAAATTGTGTTGAAATTACCCTGTTTTTCCCATAAAATACAAAGATTATATAGGGAAATACGACTGGTCAGTTTTGACACCTTTACGAAGTTTTCCCAGATATGCCGAGTTTTTTGTGACACCCCAAGACGTTCTCCTACCACCTCACAAAATATCAAGGGGGGTCGTCGGAGGAAATTTTTTTTCGTAATAAAGCTCATATAAAGAGAATTTCACTCGCGGTCACTTTTTAGCCCTCGTCGAGGGTTTTGAGTCAAACCGACAGTTTTCTCTAAAGGTCAAGCCATTTACCTAAGAGTATGCAAAAAATTAGCCAGTTTAAGTACCCTAAAGTCTGCGTTGAAATGACCCTATGTTTTTCCCATAAAATACAAAGATTATATAGGGAAATACAACTGGTCAGTTTTGACCCCTTTACGAAGTTTTCCCAGATATGCCGAGTTTTTTGTGACACCCCAAGGCGTTCTCCTACCACCTCACAAAATATCAAGGGGGGTCGTCGGAGGAAATTTTTTTTCGTAATAGAGCTCATATAAAGAGAATTTCACTCGCGGTCACTTTTCAGCCCTCGTCGAGGGCTTTGAGTGAAACCGACAGTTTTCCATAAAGGTCAAGCCATTTACCTAAGAGTATGCAAAAAATTAGCCAGATATACTGAGTTTAAGTACCCTAAAGTCTGCGTTGAAATGACCCTATGTTTTTCCCATAAAATACAAAGATTATATAGGGAAATACAACTGGTCAGTTTTGACCCCTTTACGAAGTTTTCCCAGATATGCCGAGTTTTTTGTGACACCCCAAGGCGTTCTCCTACCACCTCACAAAATATCAAGGGGGGTCGTCGGAGGATTTTTTTTTTCGTAATAGAGCTCATATAAAGAGAATTTCACTCGCGATCACTTTTTAGCCCCCGTCGAGGGCTTTGAGTGAAACCGACAGTTTTCCATAAAGGTCAAGCCATTTACCTAAGAGTATGCAAAAAATTAGCCAGATATACTGAGTTTAAGTACCCTAAAGTCTGCGTTGAAATGACCCTATGTTTTTCCCATAAAATACAAAGATTATATAGGGAAATACAACTGGTCAGTTTTGACCCCTTTACGAAGTTTTCCCAGATATGCCGAGTTTTTTGTGACACCCCAAGGCGTTCTCCTACCACCTCACAAAATATCAAGGGGGGTCGTCGGAGGAAATTTTTTTTCGTAATAGAGCTCATATAAAGAGAATTTCACTCGCGGTCACTTTTTAGCCCTCGTCGAGTGCTTTGAGTGAAACCGACAGTTTTCCATAAAGGACAAGCCATTTACCTAAGAGTATGCAAAAAATTAGCCAGATATACTGAGTTTAAGTACCCTAAAGTCTGCGTTGAAATGACCCTATGTTTTTCCCATAAAATACAAAGATTATATAGGGAAATACAACTGGTCAGTTTTGACCCCTTTACGAAGTTTTCCCAGATATGCCGATTTTTTTGTGACACCCCAAGGCGTTCTCCTACCACCTCACAAAATATCAAGGGGGGTCGTCGGAGGATTTTTTTTTCGTAATAGAGCTCATATAAAGAGAATTTCACTCGCGATCACTTTTTAGCCCTCGTCGAGGGCTTTGAGTGAAACCGACAGTTTTCCATAAAGGTCAAGCCATTTACCTAAGAGTATGCAAAAAATTAGCCAGATATACTGAGTTTAAGTACCCTAAAGTCTGCGTTGAAATGACCCTATGTTTTTCCCATAAAATACAAAGATTATATAGGGAAATACAACTGGTCAGTTTTGACCCCTTTACGAAGTTTTCCCAGATATGCCGAGTTTTTTGTGACACCCCAAGGCGTTCTCCTACCACCTCACAAAATATCAAGGGGGGTCGTCGGAGGATTTTTTTTTTCGTAATAGAGCTCATATAAAGAGAATTTCACTCGCGATCACTTTTTAGCCCTCGTCGAGGGCTTTGAGTGAAACCGACAGTTTTCCATAAAGGTCAAGCCATTTACCTAAGAGTATGCAAAAAATTAGCCAGATATACTGAGTTTAAGTACCCTAAAGTCTGCGTTGAAATGACCCTATGTTTTTCCCATAAAATACAAAGATTATATAGGGAAATACAACTGGTCAGTTTTGACCCCTTTACGAAGTTTTCCCAGATATGCCGAGTTTTTTGTGACACCCCAAGGCGTTCTCCTACCACCTCACAAAATATCAAGGGGGGTCGTCGGAGGATTTTATTTTTCGTAATAGAGCTCATATAAAGAGAATTTCACTCGCGGTCACTTTTTAGCCCTCGTCGAGGGCTTTGTGTGAAACTGACAGGTCTGCCCTACGGCCAAGCCATTTACCTATAAACATGCCAAAAATTAGCCAGATGTAAAGAGGGTAAGTGCCCTAAAATCCGTTTTGAAATGACCCTATGTTTTTCCCATAAAATACAAAGATTATATAGGGAAATACGACTGGTCAGTTTTGACCCATTTCCCGATTTTTCCCAGATATGCCGAGTTTTTTGTGACACCCCTAGGTGTTCTTCTACCACCTCACAAAATATCAAGGGGGGTCGTCGGAGGAATTTTTTTTTCGTAATATAGCCCATATAAGGCGCCGGTCAGTCAAGGTCAGTTTTGACCCCCTCTCCGTAGACTTTTCGGCCAACCGTCACCGGCCTTCATGTTCTATCGCCCCAAGGCACCATCGTGCCAAATGTGACGCGCCTGCGGCGCCGGGAAGTGCCCTAACGGGCACCCGACCACTTTGCTTTATATATATAGACTAGGCATACTGCCTAGCTTCGCTTAGGTTTTCAAAAAAGTTGAGAAATTGAATGATTAATTAATAGGTGATTGGCTGTTATGTTAAATGCTTAGGGCCTAAATTTATACAGTCGGGTACTTTTATTGTGCCCATAAATTGATGGAATATTCACAAACTTATTACTCGCAAGGTTATTAGAACTGAAAGGGCTTTCATAAAAATTATTAATCAAATATAATAGTAAATTACTTTTGCAATTAATTTTACAATTTCAATACAATACAAAACTTAATTTATAACAAAATATCCATTTAAAACAATGCTATACATTATGATTTTTGCTTTTTCTTAAAAAGAGTATACAAAATATTAAAAAATTGTTACATTAAAAAGTTACCGCCCCTGTTCATAGACCAAATGACCAAATCTCGTATAATGAGAATTTCAGTCGCAGTCATTTTTAGCCCTCTTCGAGGGCTTTGATGCTGACCAACAGTTTTTCCATACGGCCCAGTCATCTATAGAGGTGTATGCAAAAAATTAGCCAGTTATACAAAGAGTAAGTACCCTAAAATTTGTGTAGAAATTACCCTGTTTTCCCCATAAAATACAAAGATTATATAGGGAAATACGACTGGTCAGTTTTGACCCGTTCTGCCGATTTTTCCTGGACATGGCGAGTTTTTTGTGAAACCCCAAGGCGTTCTCCTACCACCTCACAAAATATCAAGGGGGGGTCGTCGGAGGAAATTTTTTTTCGTAATAGAGCTCCTATAAAGAGAATTTCACTCGCGGTCACTTTTTAGCCCTCGTCGAGGGCTTTGAGTGAGACCGACAGGTCTGCCCTACGGTCAAGCCATTTACCTATAAACATGCCAAAAATTAGCCAGATGTAAAGAGGGTAAGTGCCCTAAAATCCGTTTTGAAATGACCCTCTGTTTTTCCCATAAAATACAAAGATTATATAGGGAAATACGACTGGTCAGTTTTGACCCATTTCCCGATCTTTCCCGGACATGGCGAGTTTTTGTGACACCCCAAGGCGTTCTCCTACCACCTCACAAAATTTCAAGGGGGGGTCGTCGGAGGAATTTTTTTTTCGTAATATAGCACATATAAGGCGCCGGTCAGTCGAGGTCAGTTTTGACCCCCTCTCGGTAGACTTTTCGGCCAACCGTCACCGGCCCTCGTGTTCTATCGCCCCAAGGCACCATCGTGCCAAATTTGACGCGCCTGCGGCGCCGGGAAGTGCCCTATCGGGCACCCGACCACTTTGCTTTATATATATAGATATATATATATATATATATATATATATATATATATATATATATATATATATATATCCATCTCTCTGTCTAAATATATTCCTTAACCTTAATATACATTTATATATAATTATTGTATAAAACATGTTTAAAAACAAAGAGTAATGTGGCTATGTGTAGATCCTTATGTTAGACAACCAGGAAGGCGAGAGGTCAGACACTGACAACCCCTCGACAACCTGGTGAATATTTGATAGCGTTGTGACGAGGTTCTTCCTTGACGATTCGACCCACTACATTGTGTAGGATTCTAGTTTTTGTCCGGCTTATATACGGGTTATTTGACCAGCAATGGCAAACATGGACGTGATACAACGAAACCTTACTTCGGCCATGATGTGTTGTTGTTTTTGTTTTTCTATAGACTGACTAGAAAGGAAGTAAAATGTAATACTCTTATTGAAAAATACAACTAATTTATAATATAAATATAATTTTACATAGTGCAAGCCGTCGTATGAAATGCTACTTTATTTAAATATTTTACGATACATTTGATTTCCTTAACTTAAGAAAGAAAAATAAAGATAGAGAAGTATTTTCTTATCACTCTTTTTTATCTTGTGGGAGCACACATTATATAGAAAATCTGGCAAAGGAATCAAAGTGTAGGCCTACGTTTCAAAATCTGTACCTTTTATATGCTTCAAGCTACGAACAACCTAATTTAATTTCCCATCTCATTTTGGGGGTCGTCCATAAATGACGTTACACTCGTAGGGTGGAGGGGGGATCCGTAATTTTGTGACGGTGTGTGATGAGGGGGGAGGGAGTGGGGGGGGGGGGGGTTCAGATGGTATGACGTCACTTTTTTGCGTTATAAAAAAGGAATACTAGAAAACGAGTTTTAGCCGTTATTTCGCGTTTTAGAAAACGGTTTTAATAAATTATAATAGGAATTGATGAAAATACTCTATGTTGACAGAGTTGTGACAAGATTTTGGAAAAATATCGGTGTTATAAGAAAAATTCAACAACAATTTTGAGGAGGTTTGTAGGCTGAGGTGTGACGTCATTTTAGGGGAGAGGTCTGGCTTTTTGTGACGACGTGTGACGGAGGGGAGGGGGGAGGTAAAAATCGTCCCAAAAAAGCGTGACGTCATTTATGGATGACCCCTTGGGCATTACCGTTTGGTGGGAGTGGCAACAACTTCCTGTTTACAAACACAAAGTGTTTATCGTCCATTGGGTCAGAATAACAAACATCATGCGATCTTGTCCAGATAAACCACGCCAAAAAAGTTAACCGCCGCCCCCAAAACAGAATTATACAAATTGTTAAGAGGATATAAAAAGTGAACTTTTAGATTTTATTGAAGAGGGTAAAATTGGAATATGTCATTCATAATTCGCATGAATAGGTCTGTGTTTTTGTACCTTTAACCATAACCCTAATCCTGAACCCAACCCTAACCCCAACCCCATATCTAGAGGCGGATAAGGAGTTGTTTTTAAGGCGTGCGTTTAAATTTTCAACTGTCTATACATCAAAAATAGGTTACACGTGTCGGGTCCTAACTATTCGCCGGTGGTATATTTTTTTTTGTTTTTCATTAGTGGCTTATCTGGACAAATTTCACATCATGTACTACATGATTCCAAAAAAAAAGTGCGATTTGCGTTTGCACGACGGCGTAGGACTACATCCTTACCTAGTTATACGCCGGCGGACGGATTAAGTCTAGAGAGGATTGCGCCCCTTTAATTGGCGTGCTGACAGATATCTAATCTAAACGTATTGGTGGCGCTGTGATATGGTGTCTCGAGGTGGCGGACTAACACGGTTTTGATGATGAGTGACTAGGCAGCGGCTTGGGAGATAGAGGGTTAAGAATTATGCATGATAATCAAATAGAAACAGTAACATACCGTGAGTTCCATGCTTGGCAATCTATTCATTTCCCCCTGTAAAGCTAGATACTCATTAAAGCAGAGTAGACTCAGTGATATTTTACAAACGCAAACCAAAAACCATATAATAGACTTCCATCATACAGCCCGGGTAAAAAAATATCAACATAATCCTATTTAGGTTTTGGTTTTTATTGCTGAATGAATTTAAATAAAAAAAATCGTTACAAATGCAGATCTTAAAATAACTTTTCCTATATTTTTTATTTTACAAAATCTGAACGAAATCGAAATCTCAATGCAGCAGTGTATATCAGGCTTAGAAATGTCAGCTACCTACTTTGCATTTGTTTATTGAATACGGAATAACGGCTAAATTTAGAGTACTCTCCACACGGCCAATCGTGTAGCTATACTGTTGTCAACGAGTCATTACTAGAGCAGGAATCGTTGCGTTATTCCTATGGTTGTTCCTGAATTGGTCTCCTTAATGCTTTTGCATACGTCAGTCCAAACAAGGCAATACAGTATTCTAATTGTATTCAGGTAACAAGAAGTAAAAACAAACAAAAAATTGTATCGTAACGTTTTAAATTGTAGGGGTGAATTGTTGTACTAAATGACTTGTCAATACTGCCAATAAAATACAGTATTCTTATTGTACACAAATAACTAGTAGTAATTACTTGTTATTTGTGTACAATAAGAATACTGTATTTTATTGGCTTTATTAATTAGTGCAATCCACCCGTACTATTTATATTGTTAGTATATAAGTGTATTGCTTTGTTACTAATTGTAGGGGTGGATTGTTATTCCAAATTACTTGTACTGGTCAGTACAACCAATAAAATACAGTATTATTATTTTACACAAATAACAAGTAGTAATAAAGCAATACACTCATATCGTAACATTATAAATAGTAGGGGTGGATTGTTGTACCAAATGACATGTACTTGTTGATATTACCAGTAAAATGCATTATTCTTAGTGTACACAAATAACAAGTAATAACAAAGTAATACATCTATATCGTAACATAATATAGAGTAGAGGTGTATTGTTGTACCAAATGACTTGCACATGTCAATACAACCAATAAAATACAGTATTCTTATTGTACATAAATAACAAGTAATAACAAAGCAATACCCGTATATCGTAACATTATAAATGGTAGGGGTAGATTGTTGTACTAATTGACTTGTACTTATCGATATTACCAGTGTAATATTCTTATTGTACACACATAACAAGTAAATAACAAAGCAATACACTTAAACGGGAACATTACATAGATCGAAGAGTGGGTGAAAGGATAAAGCCAGCTTTAAGAAAGACAACAGGTTGTTGGTTAATGGAATTGTCCACGTACATAGAAAACCAATCCTGTGCTGTGGTTGAAGTACGCGGCGCCCCGCCCCGGGGTTAGTGTCGGGGCCGAGTGGGGGGTGAATGCTGAACACATGTCGACACACTGAACATTTCCAATTAGCAATGATCGCTGGGACTGGCACCCTCCCCCTGGGTGCCGTTCCTGCTATTTTTAGATGCCTTATCCCTTTTATTTGGGTTCGTTTTCCATGCTGACGAAGACTAATGGGCTGATTAGAAATAGTTGACACATACTTTGGTAAATGACGTTAATGTTGCCAGATTTTATCGACATCCTCCCTACGCCCCACCAATAATTCCTCGAGTAATATCGTCGTACGTCATGACGAAAAGCTAAACAATGACGTCAACTTAATCCCCTCCCCCCCCCCTCTTTCCACCCAGACGTGTCCCAAGGGTCAAACACCCGACCGTCCTGGCTCTATGACGTCATTTATGGACAGCTTGATACACGACGAGGCAATAACTGCTAATCCAGAGGGAAACAGGCGTGGGAGGTGAGGGGGGTGTACATGTTCAACGAAAATATTTTCATTATATTTGAGTTTTGTATGAGGATGTCATATTTTTTTATAGTCATAGCAATTGCTTGAACGTGAAATTTGCATCAAAATCACCAAGTTAAATTAATATTATACAAAAATATTTTTTAAAAACAACTCAAAAGTTTTGTCTTTCTACACAAAAATTCACAACACCTCTACATAAAAACAAAGTTTTCCTACAAAAATCAAAAATGTAAAAGAAAAAAATGGTGATCTAAAAATGAAATTTATCATGTGAAACACTTAGTAATGTATGAAAATATGTTTAATGTATAAATTTGTATTGTACAAGAATGTTTAGTGTAAAAAAATTAGTAAAGTAAAAATAATATAAACTACTAATGTAAAATAAAATAAAATAAAATAAAATACTAATGTAAAAAATGAATTAAGTAAAAATTGAAATAATTTAGTAATTTAAAAAAATATTAATGTAAAAAATAGTAGGGGCCTAATGTAAAAATAAAATAAATTAGTAGTGTAAAACATTATTAATGAAAAACATCAAACTTAAATTTTAAAAATAAAATAAATTAGTAATACAAAATACTTACAAAAACATAAAATAGAAATTTAAAAATAAAATAAATTAAAAATGTAAAAAATGTAGTAATGTAAAAAAAAAAAATCAAGATAAAACGCAAACACGCCGGGGCCCTGTCAATCAAGATTAGCCGTGAAATCTTCCTCGTCATGCCGGCAATTCTCGCCTAGACCATTGACCTTTCAAAACTAATTATACCAGGGACTTTAACTTGGCGCTAAGGGCATGTATGCCACAGGACTTTACCGGCGGGCGCTCACCAACTCCTCTCAGGAAAACTTCACTCAATAAATAAAATTTGCAAGAAATTGGTGTTTTATTTTTAAGCATGTTGGCCTGTTGGGACGATATGGCCTAACGGTAGAGCGCTAGACTGCTAACAAGAAAGTCTGGTGCTTGAATCCGGGTTCGAGTTAGTAGAATTTTCCTGAGTCAACCCAGCTCTGATGGGTATCAAATTTAAGTTAGGGTAAGTAAAGGCGGTTAGGCATAGTGCTGACCACACTATCCCCTCATATGGCGAGGCCACAGAATCAGGCGAGCTCTAATTTACTTTGCATAATGAACCGTTAGGCCTAGAGGCCTATAGGGAACGGCGTGACCTAGTGGTAGAGCGCTAAACGGCTTACCCAAAAGTCTGAGCTTGAATCCGGGTAAAAGTATGTAGAACGTCCCTGAGTCCAACCAGCTCTGATGGGTACCTAACTCATGTTAGGGAAATTTAAGGCGGTTGGGCAAAAAAATGACCTCATATGCAGAGGTCAAGAAACATAAGAACTCTTCTTCATATGCCCAATGGATCACTATGTCTAAAGAAGATTCATTAACCATAACGAAAACCTTGTTGACGTTCAAGTTAATAATATCATGCGCTTACATAAAAACTTCATCCCAGTGTCTGTCTCATACTTTGTAACTCACTGATGTTTCATTTCAAACTGAGCTGTTTATTCCAAACTGTACGGTAACGACGCAAGAATATCTAACTCTAATTAGATGTTAAATTAGAAACTAAAAATAACTACATTCAATAACAAAAGTGAAGCGAGCTAGATTATAAATAGCACTCCGTAGGTCAAGTGAAAGTGTTTATTGATGTTGTTGATAAATACTAGAGCCAAGAAGGACGATATGAGGTGAGGGGTTCTTAACCTTTTTGGGAGTACCGAACCCCATATGCGTATCAACCGAACCCTTCTTAATGGTTCTATTGTCTGCACTGTTGTGCGAGTCTTGACTTCCGCCGAACCCATGAGACAGACTCACCGAACCACTAGGGTTACATCGAACCCGGACCAAGAACCACTGATTGAGAGTTAATAAATCTCAAGCAACTGATCGGGGTTTGTTTAGAAAACAATTATAGTCGGTCGGAGACGAGGGGAGGGGGGTGTCAACGTAATCACCAAATCTCTTTCACGCATCTTTTACAGTGGTATTTAAAGAAGGATGAGTATGCTATTTACTTATTTTAGTACATGTAACAGCATCTTATTATAAATGTTTTTATACTAGTTGTTTTGGTATGGCGCTTCCAAATTGTTTGCACAAGATTGACTCTGTCTCTTTAAACTTGTTTTTATGATTTGGTTTGTATGGTGTTTCTTTATGCACGTCCAGTTACATGTATTTTTTTAGTGGTATTAGTGCAGAGTACGGGGTTTATTAAGTCGTTCCGATTTCGAACCTGACGGTCCATGTGGCAAGTTAAGTCTCTGTGACCTCAGCATTTTAAAGGATCGTAAGGTAAGCACTATGCCCATCAAAGCTGGAAGGACTCAGGGACGTTCTACTGACTTGAACCTAGATTCGAACTCTTTTCGAGATAGCAGTTTATCGCTCTACCGCTAGACCACGCCGTACCATTCGTGGTTTAGTGTGTGTGCGTATTTTTGTTGTTGGTGTGCGTAAAACCGTTAATTTCACTGTTTGTTGTTATATTTTTGTTGCTTTTGGTGAGTACTTTAGTAGTGTGTGCGTGCTATTTCTGAGTGTAATTAGCTGTTTGAAAGCGTGAGTTATGGGTATTTTAAGTGGGAGTTCTTGAGAAGCCACATTTATAAATGGGTGTTAATAAATGTGAATTCTTGAAAACACGATTCCCCCAAAACATATTTATAAACAGGTTTACGAAAACGTGAAGCACGTTTAGAGACTTTGACAAGTTTACACGTTTTATAATTATGTTTTTAAAAGATGCTTTTTCCAGAATAAATATGTATGAGGTATCTCTCCGATAGACCAAACCCCCACCCCGACCCCCACCCCAGAGCATTCCCTACCCACCCACCCACTCACTTCTCGTACAAGATAGAAAACTAATTTATAGAGAAAATAATAATTTGACTATTGTCTGCCCACCCTCTCTCGTACCGTGAGTTTTAAGTGTGTCCTCCCCCCTCCCCGAAAAGCGCCCCTCCGTACCCCAACCCGGAAGTTGTATGTACTCCTCCTCCCCCCTGTTGAAAAATATTGGAAACAAACTCTGCTTAGACTCCCACAATGCCTGTACAGGTTAGTAAATAAAAACTTTTGAACATGAGTTAATAATAAATTAAGTTCATTATTTTAAAAAGTTAACCAATTTCCATTTTTTTCAAAAAATGTAAATATAAATATCATCGTTTTGTAAATATTATCGCAATTAATAAAAACACAATTAGCTTAAAAGAAAAATTAAACCAAAGCTTATATTCAGAAACAAAGATCGTGATTTTTTTTATCACTGCTTTAAACCTTTCAATAACATTTTAATTTAAATTCCCAGGATCGTGACTGATAGTTAATGAATGCGACGTCTTAGATGACGTCACCAGCGAGGCGTTACTTTAAACCAGTCACTGAAATATTCATGGCTTAAGACTAAGATGATGTGCGGAATTATTTTTCTCGAAATTTCCTCCCATAAATAACCGGTGCCAAAGTGTGAGACACAATGCATTAACGGGTTCGTGTTCATATAAGTCCCATAACTCTAGAAGAGAAACCACTCACGGTTATACACACCCTTTAGTTAATTAGCTTTTTATCTTCACCTTGCCAGAGAGTATATTTTTTTTTAATCTGGCTCGACTGAATAGCTTCTATATTTTGGGTCTGTGACGGACTATAAAAAAAAATTCAAGGGGGATAATTCTATCCCAGCCGGGTTAACTCCCCTTTAGAGTTTTTTTTTTTAGTATTATGCGCACGAGAGTACCAAACCGATAAGCCGTTAAAAAATGGAAATTGAAATCCAGTCCTTTGGGATGACTGAAGGGAAGTGACTTTTAAATGACTTTGTTTTGATTGTTAGTACGGGCGGTATGAAATTACCGGCTGGCTAATTAAAATAGATCTCAGAGACTAGCCACAGCTAACTTGAGATGGGAGAGAAGATAGGCTTGGTTTTTAAATTGATTGGGTCGCAATTTGTCAGGGTTTGGATTTTAAATTGATTGGGTCGCTATTTGTTAGGGTCGAGGGTTACTCAGCGCCGGATCAGATAGAGGAGGTACTGCAAGCAAGGGAGGTAATTGGTTATAAAGAATATTTCAGAAAACATAGCTTTTAAAAAAAAAAATCATGCGTGAATTTTGATGAGGAAAATATTGGGACTGAGATTTTTAAGTTAATTTCGTTTCGCACAGACTATTTAGGATAACATGGTCAATTACTCTCTTACTCTCCTTATTATCATCTATTATACTACTAAAAGTCAAGTTTGTTTACATGTTTGAATATTTATTTTTTTGTTTTTTTGTTTGTTTTTTTGTTTGGCTGATTGACTATCTCGCATGGTTGCACTCATCGTGGAGAGCTGTAAAATAGTATGTAGGTAGAGAAATTTTTTTGTTTTAAGACATACTGTTAATCACAAATTTATTTAAAGACGTTAATTAATTTATTGATTTATTCATACGTAGAGTAACCCTATTTCTTTTAAAAGTTTAGAACGACCACTACACTCGGCGGGACCGTGACGTCACAGTTTTTTGTTTACTCTTTAGTACAATAAAATGGCGGCGTCTATCGAAGAAAATTGTGTTCCCATTCAAAAGTTTAACGCGTTCTAAATCTAATTTTCTGTCGGTCATAACTTTAACAATACGTCCGTTTGCTGTATTTATTACGTTCCAACACTTATATCAATTTTCAACTGTCTTTTTTCATTTAGTTTTACAATAAATTTCTCTAGATCTAAAGATCAGCTGTCGAAGGAAAGTTATGAATCTAGCCTAGTTCTAGATCTAGATTTAGATCTAGCCTAGATCTAGGTCACTAGACTCAATGTAAATTCTAGATCTAGACTTAATGTAAATTCTACATCTAGAATCTATTTCAGGCCTTAATACATCTAGAATCTATTTCAGGCCTTAATTATTTTATATAAATCTTTGTTTGGCTAATTTAAGATAAATTTAATTTGAAAGTTACTACTACTAGACTTAGATCTAGATCTATGCGCGTAAATCAAGTTGCATAAGGAGACTCATAGTATAGTATAAAAATTCATTTGTGACGTCACGAGCAAATAGCTAAGTTGGTAGCGTAGTCCGCTCTCATGCGGGTGGCACAGGTTCTAGACCAATATGTCAATGATATTTTTTTTTCTAGTTTTTTTTTTAGATGTGAATGATAAAGTTGCCTATCTGAACTTGGCAGGATACAGGGCAGTAGAGTAGAGTTCATCTGTTTCTTTGTCCTAAGCATATGAAAGGATAGTGTGGTCAGAGACATGCTCGGCTGGAATCGTTTTTTAAACGATAAAAACATGTTGTCTGAGACTTGGCGGGACACTGGGCAGGTGAAGTAGAGTTGAGTAGGTCACATGTGACGTCAGTATATGAAGTGGTGTTTTTAAAAGATAAGAAACATATTTTTGAATGTGGGGTCTGTTTGTTGTGACGATAAGTGACACTGCAGTAGCGTAGCGAGGAGGGGGGGCGGGAGGGGAGGCGGGGGGGAAGGGGAGGCGGGGGGAGGTGGAGGGGGGGGGGAGGACATATGTTGGGGCGCCAAAATGGTTTGGAAAAATAAATTGAAAGGTTGAGGGGGGTTCAAATCGAAAGTTTGAGTGGGGAGGGGTGCACATCAAAAGTTTGAGGGGGGGGGTTGAAAATCGAAATCTTGGGGGGGGGGGGGGGGGGGTTTAAAATCGAAAAGTTTGTCCCCGGGCGCCGGGAAGGGTCGCTATGCCTCTGAGTGACAGACGTGATGTTTTTTGATGGATGACCCCCGAAACACACAGTTATCCAACGGATGACGGGTATTCTAGTGTAATCTATAATGCCCATGCTAACGATGTGACGCATACTACTTCACGGACCATACACCTTGCTGGTAAAAAAAAAACAACACAAAACAATCATAACGTTGGGAAGACCTTCATTCGAAACAATATGTGCTGGGTTTATTTTTCCATCCCTTAAGTCTGGAGTGCTAGAGTCCTTAGACTTCCTGACCACCCATGGGTCATGACTCACGTTTGGGGAAGTAAAAGCAGCAGGGCAGATTGCTGATCACACTATCCCTGCATATGCCGAGGTCAATGGAACAGGTGAGCTCTATATTTACTTACCCCAAGGATCGTCAGGTTTCTAAAGGATACTTTACTTTATAACAACTGCCCGTGGTAGACACGTGTCTTAATTAGATGAGGAAATGAGAGCTATAAATAGCACGCACGTAAGAGAGCACATCTTGTTTTTTTTTTTAAGTCACTGTGTTTATTTATATCATTGTGCGTGCCAGCGTAGGGCAGTATCGGCTAATCATTTTTAAATTAAATTCTCACAACCCAGGGCTATAAAGCCTAATCGATGACATTAGGCAACGAATTGCAACAGAATTTTTTTTTTAAATTTAAAACATATTCAATGTCCTTCCTCTGGTGTTATTGGCGTCTAATGGTAGCACAAGCCAGACATGAAGCAAGCCTTAGCCATAAGACTGAGCCTCAATAGACAGATTGAGATTAAGTTAAATTTCAGTCCATATGCTAAGCCTAACCTTAAAACATGACCTTACTAACTGACATAATCCAAGTCTGACCTAACATTGCACTTAATCCAGTATGGTAAATGTTTACATGGACCTAAAATATATTCAAATAATAGTTCTCTAACGCATCCACCGCACCCCCACCCCAACCCTTCCCCAGATAAAAAAAAAGAATATATATATATAGTTTGTACATAAAGCAGTGGCGTAGCGAGGTCGGGTGTCACCCGGTGCGGCACTTGATGGTGTCACCCCCCCCCCCCCCCCAGAGGCGTAGCGACCCTTCCCGGGGACAAACTTTCAAATTTTCGATTTGCACCCCCCCCTCAAGTTTTCCATTTGCACTCCCCCCCCCCCCCCTCAAACTTTCGATTTGCACCCCCCCCCCTCAAGTTTTTCTCTATATATTTTGCTATTTTTTGCATTGTTGTCACCCCCCCTAAACGGTGTCACCCCGGTGCGTTCCGCACCCCCCGCCCCCCCTCGCTACGCCCCTGACATAAAGATATGTACTTAACCAGAGTTGGGTCCCCTCCTTTCCGGAAAATTAAACTGCCCCAACCTCCACCCCTGAAAGTTTCTAGCATTGCCAGGAGATAAATTTCAGAAAGAAACCCTGGACCTAAAACGTGTTGGGATAAACCTAATCCTTAACATAACCTTCAACAGTACCTCTATTCTAACCCTTAACTCTAAACCCTCTGTTAGCCAAATAATTTTTAACATAAAAAATAAACTTAACTTTAACTTGTTATTAAAAATCTAACCAGACACTAAAGTTAACCCTCAGCATACATCAAAATATGATCCTAAGTTTAAACCAAAATCTAACCCGAGCCCTAAATTTGATATATACCTAGTAGTATTGTACATCTATACTTCGGTATAGGTGTATTTAGAAAATACCCGTTCCCCCACATGCATCCACCACTAACCCTAACCCACAGAAAGAAATAACTGTGATGCCACCCTCTTATGCCCTAACTCTTCTCCGTACAACACAAATTGAAACACAAACCTTTGAAATCTCTTGTCAACACCGCGAGTTGTGCCCCCTTACAACTCTGAGCCCGCTTCCCTCCCCTTGAACAATTTGTTTTGGGGTAGATAGCGAAATCGATTACACCCGTCAATACGCATCACAAAAAGTCAAATTTAATGGGACCCTGTACATCGCACCCCTCACGTTTAATGGGGGGAAAATAGAGCCTTGATTGGGTAACGTGATCCCAGATACAAGGGGTCGTGGGGGTGGGGGACAGAGAAGGGACATAATCACGCGGAACCGAATTTTCACACGGTGCACAGAACTTCGGTTTTGGATATTGCGTTTATAGTTTTTTTTCTTGATTTATTACATGACGTTATTTCTGTCTCTGTAATATTGAAATATAAGGATCCTTACAGTTTACAACTGAAGGTTAGGTTAGGTTAGGTTAGGTTAGGTTAGGTTAGGTTAGGTTAGGTTAGGTTAGGCTAGGCTAGGCTAGGCTAGGCTAGGCTAGGATAGGCTAGGCTAGGCTAGGCTAGGCTAGGCTAAGCTAGGCTAGGCTAGGTTAGGTTAGGTTAGGTTAGGTTAGGTTAGGTTAGGTTAGGTTAGGTTAGGTTAGGTTAGGTTAGGTTAGGTTAGGTTAGGTTAGGTTAGGTTAGGTTAGGTTAGGTTAGGTTAGGTTAGGTTAGGTTAGGTTAGGTTAGGTTAGGTTAGGTTAGGTTAGGTTAGGTTAGGTTAGGTTAGGTTAGGTTAGGTTAGGTTAGGTTAGGTTAGGTTAGGTTAGGTTAGGTTAGGTTAGGTTAGGTTAGGTTAGGTTAGGTTAGGTTAGGTTAGGTTAGGTTAGGTTAGGTTAGGTTAGGTTAGGTTAGGTTAGGTTAGGTTAGGTTAGGTTAGGTTAGGTTAGGTTAGGTTAGGTTAGGTTAGGTTAGGTTAGGTTAGGTTAGGTTAGGTTAGGTTAGGTTAGGTTAGGTTAGGTTAGGTTAGGTTAGCCTGTCAAACTTCTTGTGATAGTCATAGCTGTTCTGGGCTAGTCTCTCCGACCCCACGTGTATCCAATCTTCTTAGCGTCTTCTATTAACAGACGGGTGAAAAATTTAAATAAGAAAATTTCCAAAGAGAAAAAGCCAATAGACAGGTTGACTTGATGACGTAGAGACAGACTTTAGGCAGATGCCTTGTAGCGGTTAAAGCAGACAACAGACAAGACTAAATGGAAAAATGTGAAGCAAGCTAAAGCACTCTATGGACGCCATGGAATGATGGTTTATTTAAATAAGATTACAAAAACAAGCACTAAAAACAACGCATTCACTGAAAATAAATAATTGAAAAAATGAATATGTAGTATTTCCGGTACGGTTTTAAGTTTTATAAATAATTTTGAAAACACGAAACAGATTTTTATTAAGTTCATATTTTGTTGATTTAGAGAAAAAAAAATGTACTTCAGGCAAGAACTTATAATCAACAATCAATATCTAATGCTTTTAAACAATATTTGTTTCAGTATAAAACTTAAAGCTGTGTATTGTTTTATCTATCAGATCATTGTAAGGCTTGCTGCTTATGGTTTAATGAAACTATCGTGTTCATATTATCCAATTCTAAGAGGGTGGATGTTTTCATATTGTATAGGGTGTATCATAGAGTAGAGGTGGTATACACAAATATAATATAACAGTGGGGTTTTTTTTCTTTATTTTTTTAAAAATGTCTATTGTTTTAAAAAACTGGATTAATACACTGAGTTAGGGAATTGTTTATGGTTGGAGCAGTTATCGTGTCTGGATTATGTCTAGTAGTTTTAAAATGATGTATTTTCATAAATTAAATTATTATCATCAGACTTCGCACTTCGCGAATTACCAAGCTCGCGTCCTGTACGGATTAAAACTGAAAGAAATTTCCGCATCGCTAATTTATTCCCTAACATGACCAAAGCGTTAACCCTCCACCTCCCGGCGGTTCGCACACAAGTCCAACCAGCGACTTCTGTGTTGACTTAGGTGAACTCTCAAACAGTCGAGTCTAACAGCGGTGTCGTGTATTAACCAGAGAGGGCAGTAGACCTCTAAGGAGGGGTTAAGATTCTACGAGGAGTCGAAGACTTGAAGACAGTCTTCTAGTTGCTCCGGGGTTGTCTTTCGCCAATCACTATCCTGTAGCACGAGAGAGAGAGGGGGAGGGGGGGGGGAGACACACACAAAGAAAGAAGAGGAAAAAATATTTTCTTCAAGAGGGAATGTCCCATAGGAAACAAGCAATAAATTACTTTTCCTTCATTCTTTTTTTCCATGTGACCTGACCTTCGACCTTTCCCCAAACATCGCTCTTCCATTTTCTATTATGCTCTCTACGTTCACTGTCGCTGCTTAAAATTTCGTTAAACTAATTGTAGATTTGTTTTTCACCTTTGAAGATTAAAAATTAGGTTCAACATTTTTTTAAGAGGTCTATGTTTTGTTACAGTTTGCTAATACATCTCTAATTCTCTTAAAACCTTAAATCTATTACGTCGATTTAGTTAAAAGAACACAAAAGTCCTTTAAAACATACGAGCCGACCCGCAGCGTATCATACGCCGCTATTTAGTTGTTTTATTTTCTACTTTTCAGTAATTCATAATTTGTGAATTCGACAGTACCAATGCTGCCACTGAAAATATTTGCTTTAAAACACTAAACCCCCCCCCCTTCCCCTAACCCCGACCCTACCCCCCCCCCCCCCCCCACTGAAAGCAGCCTCGTCTTAGTTATTTCTTAGTTACCTCCTGTAATCTTTGCTGCATGGAAAGCAATGTTTATCGGTTGTATTCTAAAATTAAAACACACTAAAAACCAGTAGTAATCTTATCCTACAAACTCTGAAAGCATTTTTTTTTTTTTGCGTTTTTCTTTTTTTTTAAGGCTATCTTTTACCTCAAAGCAAAAAAAAAAAAAAAAAAAAAAAATTAACTATCAATAGGGTCTACTTACAAACTTAGAAACTGTCTGATTACGGTTACTATGTAAGTACAATCTAAACAAATTAATCTCTAGTCTCATCTAAGATCTAGATAAGGTAATATCTGTTCTCACAAAGATCTTGGCAAGGTAACTTCTAGTTTAACAAAGATCTGGACACCAAAACTTCTGGTCTCATACAGATCTACAGAAAGTGAGTTCTGATCTGAATCAAGATCACAAACGGTAGCCACTAGTTTAAAAAAGATCTTGACTAGGTTACCTTTTGTCTCAACAAAGGTTATGACAAGGTAACCTCTCAAATATCTAGACAATTAATCATCTATTTAACAAAGATCTTGACAATGTAACCTCTCAAATATCTAGACAATCAATCATCTATTTAACAAAGATCTTGACAATGTAACCTCTCAAATATCTAGACAATTAATCATCTATTTAACAAAGATCTTGACAATGTAACCTCTCAAATATCTAGACAATTAATCATCTATTTAACAAAGATCTTGACAATGTAACCTCTCAGATATCTAGACAATTTATCATTTATTTAACAAAGATCTTGACAATGTAACCTCTCAAATATCTAGACAATTTATCATCTATTTAACAAAGATCTTGACAATGTAACCTCTCAAATATCTAGACAATTAATCATCTATTTAACAAAGATCTTGACAATGTAACCTCTCAAATATCTAGACAATTTATCATTTATTTAACAAAGATCTTGACAATCTAACCTCTCAAATATCTAGACAATTTATCATCTATTTAACAAAGATCTTGACAATGTAACCTCTCAAATATCTAGACAATGTATCATCTATTTAACAAAAATCTTGACAATGTAACCTCTCAAATATCTAGACAATTTATCATCTATTTAACAAAGATCTTGACAATGTAACCTCTCAAATATCTAGATAATGTATAATCTATATAAAGATCTTGACAAAGTGACCTCTAAAATACCTAGACAATGTATCATCTATTTAACAAAGATCTTGATAATGTAACCTCTCAAATATCTAGACAATGTATCATCTATTTAACAAAGATCTTGACTAGGTAACTTCTGATCTAACAAAGATCATGACACGGTAACCTCTCAAAGATTATCGATGTGTGTTGTATTTCTGCCGTGTGTTTAAATAACAACTCACGTCGACCGTTTGTAAGGGCAGAAGTTAAAAAAAAACATCATCGGCCGAACATTTATATTTCGATTATCTCGCATCGCACTCGCACGCGCATCAATCAATTCTAGAGCCGAGCTCTTCAACGCGGAGTCTACGTTTGGCTTACGTGATGGATTTAGCTTTCTGTTTAGACAGCACTTCCGGTTCAAGGGCGCCAATTTTTTTTATATAGTGCAGTAGAGGAGAAACTCATGGCATGGATAAAACGTCACATATGTGTTGATATTATGTAGGACAGGTAACATATGTGGGGATATGTTGACAGGCAACATGTATGTGGATGTATTTACAGTATGTAGGGCAGCCAACATATGTGGAGGATATTTTGACAGGCAACATATGAGGGGATATGTTGGTATTATGTTGGGCATGTAACATATGTGGAGACATGTTGACATATAGAACAGCAACATATGTAGGGATACGTTGACAGCCAACATGTATGTGGATATGTTGATAAATACGACAGCAACAAATATGGGTATATGTTGACATTATGTAGGACAATTAACATATTGGGATATGTTGATATATAGGACAGACAGCATTTATGAGTATGTTGATGGTGTATGGCACGCAATGTGTGTGGGTATATGTTCACAGGCAATATGTAAATGGATAGGTTGGCCTTTTGTAGGGCAGGACACATGTATGTGGATATGTTAACAAGTTGAATGTATGTGGATATGTTGACATTATGTGCGGCAGGAAACATGTATGTGGATATGTTAACAAGTTGAATGTATGTGGATATGTTGACATTATGTGCGGCAGGAAACATGTATGTGGATATGTTAACAAGTTGAATGTATGTGGATATGTTGACATTATGTGAGGCAGGAAACATATATGTGGATATGTTAACATTATTTAGGGCAGGAAACATGTATGTGGATATGTTAACAAGTAGAATGTATGTGGATATGTTAACATTATTTAGGGCAGGAAACATGTATGTGGATATGTTAACAAGTAGAATGTATGTGGATATGTTAACAAGTAGAATGTATGTGGATATGTTAACAAGTAGAATGTATGTGGATATGTTGATATTATGTGAGGCAGGAAACATGTATGTGGATATGTTGGCAGTGTAGGACGGTCTACACATGCATAGATCAATTGACAGTGTGTAATCTAGATTAGACAACATACATGTGAGCTGTCAATATTTTGCCCATCCCCTCCCCTTCCTAATTTGGAAAGGTCGGGGCGCTTTTTACTAGTCGCATTGCCTTTTTAATTTGGTGTCACATAATTGATGTAGAAAAAGATGAAATAAGTTGGTAATTTTAATTTCGAACATTTTAAACGGTTATCTAATTTAAATAGATAGGGCTTGTAAGTCTCGTTTTCTCTGACTTTGATTTAGATATCGGTCCTGGTGTATAGAGTTTTGTAATGACGGGATGTTCAAAGTATTGTACTTGTTTAATAAGTTTTGATGAATCGTTTAGATTTGGGAGTATCGGCGGAAGGCTGTTGCTGATATGGTTTCGTAGGTATAAAGTATCGAAGTATTAAAGTGTCATAATTTTTATTCGGCTGTTGTGTAGTTGAAGGTCTAGTGGAATCTGATTGGTAATAGTGAAATGAGAATGCAGCTGATGAAGTATCGCAGTTCTGGAGTTTGGGAGTATTGTTTTTTGTGGTATTAAGGTATCGAATTATATTGACTGTTAAAGTGTATCGTATGTAAGAGGATTTCAATTCAGCTCGGAACACACAAAGAAAGGTAGGCGTTCTCTAGTTAAAAACTCTTTAGTTTTTTTTTTAGGAATCTATATTACCACTCTTAAAGTACTAAATAGGATGGAATTTACAACTAACCGTAAACTTTGTTTTTCAAAATATTATTTTGTTATATTTAATCAAGATTTAAGCAATGCCTAAATCGGGTACCCGTGTTTTATTTGTTTGAAGGCGTTCCTTTAAATAGGGGACCCAAAATTTCGTATAATAGTAAGAGTATCAACAACCCAATAACTTTGAATGAATGTCATTAACATTAAATAGAAGTATAATATAATAAAGCTAACGTTTTAGACTTTCAAATAAAACCTACAGTTAAGTATTCATTAAGTACAGTATATTGTATTTACAAGATTATATAGTTAATATAAAAGATTTGTTATAATTATTACGTAATGAAATTTATAGCGTTTTATTGTGTTTTTCAGATATGTGTTAGTTTCACTTGGTTAATTTAGCTATTTTTGTTAAAAGTTATTTCCCATGAATAAAATTTTGGTATTTGGATTTTCAAATGGGAGATAATTCGGTGCTTAACTTTACATTTATTTAAAATTCCTGCACCTTATGTTGACCGCTTACATATAAATACATTTTTAAGTTATTATTTGCTATTGTAAAAAATTATATAGAGCTTTAGTTCTAAACAAAATAGTTTAGTTGGTTTTTTTAGCATTATCAAGTTGAAAAACAAATACATCAGTAGCCGTTGTAGACTGCGATACTTATTGTTAGTAGAAATACAGTATTAGTCGTGAATTAAGCATCTAATTGTCTTTTCATATTTTTCTACATCTCCTAAAGGATTCATATATAACAATTTTAAGCTGGAATCTATAACATTTATAACCTTTTATTTTTCAAAAACAAAAAAATCGATACGTAATCACAAAATATAGACATTTTACAATTATAACTAAAGACAGCCAAGCTAAAAAACAGGTAAGTTCCTTGGAACTCACCTTGGGAGGACTGCAGAGAGCCAAATTCTACAAAAACTTTTTTTCAGTGGGTTTTTTCCAGACTTTTTTATCCCGGGAGGGGGGGGGGCACTTAAAATTTTCTAAGGGGGGGGGGCTATGTCGTAAAGTGTAAAGTAGAATCGTGGACTTAGCAACAATTTCATAAAATGTAATTACGCTTGCAAACTCGAATTGAAGGAATTAGTACAAACTTTAGAGACGAATGAGGCTAGTAAAATTTGATTTTGATGTCTACCTATAACGTGTATGCAATTGATAATAAATTACTATGTCACTTTTAATTAATTGTTTTCTTATACATATGTTTTCGTAATTAATTTGTGTGAAAGGGGGCGTTTTAAGATGTTTTGCCAAGGGCGCTAAATAACATGGTGCCGCCACTGCTAACATCCTTTGTGACATGTCAAGTGGAGTTAGTCACCTAATCAGAGGCGTAGCGAGGGCGGGGCGGGGGTGTGGACTGGACCGGGTGACCCCCTTTAGGGGGGGGGGGGTGACACCAATACAAAAAAAATTGCAAAATGTAGGCCTACAGACTCTAGATAAACATCGTTATATATTAAGTCTGCAGTGATTAAAGCTTACACATATACATGTACCCGTATGTGGCATATATTTAAATTGTATGCCTATATAGCCCGACACACACACACACACACACACATATATATATATATATATATATATATATATATATATATATATATATATATATATATATATATATATATATATATATATATATATATATATATATATATATATATATATATATATATATATATATATATATATATATATATGACACCACGAAGTACCGCACCGGGTGACACCCGACCTAGCGACGCCACTGCACCTGATAGATCTAAGCGGGGTCAGACATTGAACAGAATCCAACACGGTGGAGTCTTACTTAATAAAAATCAAAATCTTATATAAACGCATTTCTAGGGCATGAAGTGCTAGACCGCTAACCCGAAATCCTCGACTTCAAATCTGGTTCAAGTCAGTAGAACGTCCCTGAGAACACCCATCTCTGATGGGTACCTAACACACTTTAAGAAAGCAAAGGCGGCTGTGCATAGTGCTCACCACATTATCAATTCATTTTCCGAGATCATAGAAATAGGTGAACCCTACTTTACTAGTCTTATGGACCTTCAGGTTCGAAAAGCGAAATTTACTTTCGTAAACCTATTTCCCTTTATCATACAATGTATTTAGGATATTATTCTCAACTTTGTGCAATTAGGTCTATACTTACCCGTAAATAAGAAGATCTGTTTACCAATTCTACATATTTTTCCACAGAAGCTGATAGATCGCAAATTACCAATCCAGTTTTTAAGGAGATAGGGTGCGGAATTGTGATTGCGATTACACGATAAAAATGCGAAATTCCTACGCTAAGGAGGTTTATGGGTCGATACTTTATAAAAATCAAAATTAAACGTTTAATTAAATTCATGCTACATATTACGTCCGAATAATTCCTTAATAATCGTGGTTACGATAAAAATGTTTTTTTTAATTTATTATTTTTAATGCTTTCTGTTAAAATTTCATTCATTTGTTTTTGATAAGGTTTAGAGGGTGTTCTGCTTGGAGTTGTGTAAACTCGCCTGCGCCTATAAATTCTAAGTGAACTTTTTATTTTTTCAGTTTTGGTGCTTTTACATTTTCTGAAAAGAACGCATCAAATTCGTCTGAAACGCTAACATAGCCCCAACCCTTTTCTTAATCCTAACACACACAAATTGTGATTCTGATTCTATTTGTACCGAGATACTATACATTCAAATAGAAGCGAGTCAGCATTGTGTTGACCAATCGCTTGCCGAGGTCATAGAAACAAATACACTCTACTTCATCTGATTCATGGATGTCTGGTCCGAAATTGTAATTTACTCTTGCACTCAAAACAAAGACGAAATATATTTTTGTAACAGACACTGGAACATCTCTAATAAGACGGTCCGGCTCGCCACAAGATTAGTGAATGGAAATTGTAAAGGCCGGGATGAAATTACTTTAAGAATATCGTGAAGGAACGATTGTTTGGGGGGGGGGGGGGAGGGAAGTAATAGGATGGCAGAGTTGATACGGGCAACTGGGGGGGGGGGGGGGCAAGGTGGGACTTGGGAAAAGGAGAATAATAAAATGTAGTAGGGGGAGTAGAGTTGTGATAGGATAGAGCTAGGGAGGAAGGGGGGGGGGGGGTAATAAGCGAGGAATGATGAAGGACAGAATGAAATAAGCTAAACAAGACGAGAGGTTTACGCAAAAAAAAAAGAAAAAATACAATCAGAAGGGGAAAAATCAGATGGAGAATCAAAACGGAACGCTGTGATTTGACTGGCGCTTCTTTTCATTTCGTTACAATGGTGTCACCGGGTGTCTGGTCATTTCGTGTTCATTTCGTTGTGTATGATGGCCTCTGGTCAACGGGTTTTATTTGTCGTGAAACAAACCAGACGCGACACGTCACGTAAGCCCCCCCCCCTCCCGCATTCAGTATCAAAGTACAGGCAGGATATGCCCGATACTAGGCATCAAAGTCACGTGACATGATTGCTTTTAACACCCACCCCCTTTTTTTCCACACTACCCCTTCTTCCAACACACACACACACACACACACACATACACACACACACACACACACCAACCAGAAAACAACATGAGATGAAGTCTTGGATTAAAGATTTAAGGAGAAGGGGGGGGGGGGGGGGGGGTAGAGGGTATTGACAGAGCTCAATGTATGCGCTCTCCAAAGGGAGGAAATTAACTTAAACAAATCAGGCTGGTTTCTATCGTGTAAACCTAGTGTCGCTTCTTTCGAGGTCTTTGGTCCCAGCGACATAAGACCTTGTGGTGTGGCTTCAAAAGACGCCGATATTGTACTGTAAGACTTGATCTTGTACCGATACACGCGTTCTAGCCTGTGAGACCAAGAAATCCTTCAGAGTAAAACTGTATGGGTACTTATAGAGTTAAAGACCACTATATGTTCCGTCTATAATGTTGGACTTTAATGTTTGATCGCAAGAATATTCATGGGGTAGGTGAAGTAGAGCTCACCAGTTTCTGGTACTTCGGCATATGAAGGGACAGTGTAGGCAACACTACGCCCAGCAGCATTTTCTCTCCCTAACTTGAGACATGTACCCATCAGAGCTGGGCGGACTCAGGGGGTGTTCCACTGGCTTGAACCGGGAATCAAACCCTAGACTTTCGGGCTAGCAATCGTAAGCTCTACCATTCGACCACGTCGTCCTTTTTTATTTTCCTTCAAAAGTCCGTAATATAAAGACGAAGGAGAAGACTAGAAAACAGATTAGTTGACATAAACACACACACACATACACACATACACATGCATACGCATATAAACACATGTGCCCACAAACACTCCACCCCCCTCCCCACTCCTCCCCTCCCCCCCCTCCCCACTCCTCCCTCCCCACCCCCACCCCTCAGTACAAATAAGAAACAAAACCTGGCTATACCAGTCATTAACCCTTCATTAATCACCTGAACTGACCAGACCGCACTAGCTAGCTAAATTTATGGCGTTTGTGTCTTTTGACAGGCAGGTCGATATGGAATTAATTTTCTAATAAATTACAATCAAGTTCTTAAAAGTTATTAGCAATTTTAAACATTACTGTAAAGGTTTTTTTTAAATTTCAGGCGGACAAATTAAAGTGAAAAGTTTTTAAAACTTAAAACTTGCGCCAAAACCATTATCCTTCTATATTTTTTACTTAATTTTTAGACTTTTTCTTAATTAGACCAAGTAAAATAAAAATTGAAGAAGGATAAATATTTTTGATAATAAATAATTTTTTATTAATCAAAACATCAAGATGTAGATCATGCAGTTTAAATAACAAGTAAGTTGTGTTCAAGTGTTTTTAGAGGAAAGACAATGTATTAGTTATTAGACTATAGACATACATTGCTGCCAGTGTTTCTTCCAGACTTTTTTCTCCAGGGGGGGGGGCACATGAAATTTTTGGAGGGGGGGGGCGGTAGACTTTCTTCGGGGGGGGGACACTGTTAAAAGTATATATTTTCCAAATAAATTATATAAATTTCATTTCGTTCGTACGTTCGGGGGGGGGGGGGTAGAATTTTTTCGTGGGGGGGGGGGGGGGCTTTGCCCCCCCCCCTCCCCCCGAAGAGTTGCCTGGAAGAAACTCTGATTGCTGCATAACATCAACATATGCCCGGTATTCACCACAGCTGATTAGCTCGGAAATGACTTAAGTCAAATAATAGCTGACAGGGATTTGAACCAAATTCTCGCTACACTCTTGGCATATCGTTCATTATTTATATTCAGCTGACTCAAAGCCGGTCAGACTTTTGATAGCACTAAATGAATGAACTCAGAAGAAAATGTATACACAAGAGTGTGAGGTAGAAAATATGTAATGCTACCCTGACATGTAAGTAAAGAATGCTCTTTAGACCTAACGATCCATTGAACATATGAAGTAGAGTTCATATATTTCTTGACCTCGGTATATGAAGGGAATGTGTGGTCAGCGCTTTGCCCATGCGCCTTTACTTCCCTAACGTGAGTTAGGTACCCATCAGGGCTGGGTGGACTCACTGAATTTGACCCGGAATCGAACTTGAGAACTTCGGGCTAGCGGTCTAGCGATTAATATGGTAGAGAATTCTTTACTTACTACCATATTAACAAAACCTGATTTTTCTAGCTAATGTAATAACTGATTTCACGCGTAGAGTGGCGCAATCATAGAGTGGAGGGTGGGGGTGGGGGAATACTAAATAAACGAAAGTTTGAGCTCAACTTATTGAAAGATTTTTCTTAACTGTGACACACCGAGTAACCCCACAGGGGGTCAACCGCTCCTAATGACGTCACCGATTATACAACCCCCTCACAAAATGACGCCACCGATTATACAACTACCTGACAAAATGACGCCACCACAATCACCTCACAAAACGACGCCACCAAACCACCTCACAAAATGACGCCACCAAATCACCTCACAAAATGACGCCACCAAACCACCTCACAAAATGACGCCACCAAATCACCTCACAAAATGACGCCACCAAACCACCTCACAAAACGACGCCACCACAACCACCTCACAAAACGACGCCACCAAACCACCTCACAAAACGACGCCACCACAATCACCTCACAAAACGACGCCACCACAACCAACTCACAAAACTACGCCACCGATTATATAACCCCTTCACAAAACGACGCCACCAAACCACCTCACAAAATGACGCCACCACAACCACCTCACAAAACGACGCCACCAAACCACCTCACAAAATGACGCCACCACAACCAACTCACAAAACTACGCCACCGATTATATAACCCCTTCACAAAACGACGCCACCAAACCACCTCACAAAACGACGCCACCACAACCACCTCACAAAACGACGCCACCACAACCACCTCACAAAACGACGCCACCGATTATCCAACCCCCTCACACAAAAAAACCCCAATCCTTTACTTTCTTTACGCTTCTTTGGTCTGTGTTTCTTCTAAAATCTAGAAGAAAACAGGGGCGAAAAAAAACCAAGAATCACGCACACGAATATTCCAGGGCTGTTTTCAAAAATATCCCCTCACATCCCACTACACCTCAGTGAACACAAGCCTATTAAAACACGTTACATCTTTGACTGGAACCGGAAGTCTGCGTTTTAGCCCGTTCAATCGCCAGCCAATGACCGTGAAAGTAGATCTTTGAGCCAATCAGCACCGCTGTTGTGTGCACGTGGTCATAAGGAAGTCGTGTGAGAATGGGGGTGGTGGGGGGACAAAAGGGGGTCTACCTGAGTTCAGAGTTAGACTGTTATAGATGGGGGTTTTTGAGTAAAGAAAATTTGGCTCTTTGTATTTTATGCATAAAGGATACAGAAAAGAAAAAAGGAGGCTTATAAGGTGAATAGAATTATGATGGTAATTTTGCGTGAGATGTGCGTATGTGTGTATGTAAGTGTTTGTGTGTGCGTCTGTATGTATGTGGAAGTGTTTGTGTGTGCGTGTGCGATTTTCTTGATTTTTTAGTTTGTTTGCGTGTATGTATGTGTAAGTGTTTCTGTGCGCTTGTGTGAGTTCTTTGATTTATATATGTGTTCGTGTGTATGTATGTGCAAATGTTTGTGTATGCGTGTGTGAGTTTTTTGGTTTGTATGTGTGCGTGTGTGTGGGTGGGTGTGTGTGGGTGTGTGGGTGTGCGTGGGAGGGGCTTTGCTTGTGTGCTATTTCTATTCTCTGTTTCGTTTTTTTTTTTTTTTGCCTATTTTTGAAATTTCAATTTTCTTTAGTTTATTTTCACTATTCCAATTTTATTTAAAATTTTATTTTTACCAATTATATATTATGTTATATCAGTTTGATGAAAAACAAATAAATAAATAGCTAAACTCATAGTTGGACCCAAAAATTCTGGATAAAATTGATATTAAAGGGAAATAATATTAAAATCCCCACAGTCAAGTTAATGATAGTCATCTATCTAACCTTGGATTATGCCGTTATTTATTGTAGGATAATAAACTTCACATCGTTTTTCATGTGTCTAAACAATGCGAACAAAAATCTTTGCACAACCCATAAAAAAAACGCATGAAAATTTTTATTTCGTTTTTTTAATGATTTATTGTTTATCCTGTTTGCATGATTTTGAGTCCGTCTTTGTTTTCTTCAAAACATAAATCAGCAGTTCTCTCAATTTAAACTCGTAAACATTTTGTTTTGTCTTGTACCGTTTATTACTAAATAATCGATAATTGGACAAAACGTCTTTCTGAGAGCCACTCAACCCCCCCCCCCTCCGCACCAAACTCACCCATCAACGTTAAAAGATCGCGGACACTATCTCGAGATCGCTAACGATTTCTTTCCACAACTTTGAATGACCAATCGACATGCGATAACAAGTTGGTTCTCGTGAGAACCGCGCGCGGCTTTTCACTCGGCTTTTTTTAGCTTTTGGATTTTCCCGTTTTTACCACAACCAACAGAGGTAATAAAACGTTTATATCTCTCTAGATCAGTGTTTCCCAAAAGTTCTGTAAATCGGTATTTTTTTAAACCCTCGATGTAATCTGTCTAGATCAGTGTTCTAAGGCTAGAGTAGTATTATGAAAAAAGCACCGCTATAAAAGTATAAAACAAAAGTGGTATAAAACTGGGAAATTTTACCACATCCCATTTATGGTCCATACATGGTCACCACACCCACCACACCCGCCACACCCACTACACCCACATCCTCAAAAACTACGTCCATGAGCTAATGGATTTTGCGATCACCGCGTGGATTAAAAATAATTTAATTGAGAAACGTTATAGCAGCCCTAATAGAGAAACAATATTTTTTTAATCGTCAAATTTTAAGTGTGTATTTTTTATTACCTTAAGCAATAAAATAATTCAAAACACAATATTAAGCAATTTTTGTTTAATATTTCCATTAGATTTTTACAGAGCTTAATTTAAGCTACGTTAGTAGTGGTTAAAAAGAAATTCGGATTTTTCATTACACCGATTTTTTTAAAGTGATTTATCTTTAGTTTATGCAACTTAATTTATTTAAGAATAAAAAGCAAAATTTAAAAACTTGGAGCGAATAATGATTAGAAATGTTGAGTAAGATTAGGAAAGTCCTGTGCCTATTTCTCGCATCATTTTATTTCATATACTATAAAAACAATTTATATGAAATGGCACAGTAGTGGTACCATAAATGTTCTATAAAGGTATCAGGGTAATGTATGTAAATTCAAATCCAAGCATTACCTATTCATACTATTTTTCCCACACCCATGGCCATACTAAATAAAACATTTTTATTTCTGTGTATAAAACATCCGTACAAAATTGGTCTGCAGGAGGGGAAAAATCTGGCCACAGTTTTTATGTCAGCTATAAAAGACAAGAAATCGAGGTGGATTTTTTTTTTTTTTTTTTTTGGGGGGGGAAGGGAGTAACTGGCGCTTTGGCCGGGGGGGGGGGGGGATGGGTTGTTGACCAGACCTTAGGGTTTCCCTACATCTGACAGCGGTCAGCGAGGTCCCCAGCAGACGACATAAACCAGTCTGGTCAAGTTCACGAGGCGCTGGGGATATTTGTATGAAAAAAAAAGGAGATGGTTTAAACGTTGGCGATGTATGATCCAACATTCGAGGGATTTAATTCGTAACGAGGGTTTTTACATGGGTCATGTGATTTATTCTTATCGAGGGGTTTTACACGGGTCATATTTTCCTCAGTTGTTGCTGTTTGAGACAATCAATGTGAACTCACGTCAGCTTCTTCCTTGTCCAATAGTGGGGGGGGGGGGGGAAGAGGGGGAGGGGGATAAGAAAATGACAAAAGCGAGGCACTTGTTATTAAGAAACTAGACAAGACGAAACGCAGAATATAAACGGATTTTATTTATTGTAATCGTACTATATTCTTTGTAAGAGTGTCAGCGAAGATTGCATGTTATGGTCTAGTATATCTTGTGATTTAAGATTGTGTGTCGTAAGACCACATTGCTGGTTAGTTAAGATAGTGTGTCGCGTGTTCAAATCTCTGGTCAGCTGAAATTTGTGGTGTGTCCAAATCTCTGAAATGTGGGTGAAGTGTGTTTAAATTTGTGACACTGTGTGTAGTGTGTCCAAATCTCTGGTTAGTTAAGATTGTGTGTCGTGTGTTCAAATCTCTGGTTAGTTAGGATTGTGTGTCGTGTATTCAAATCTCTGGTTAGTTAAGATTGTGTGTCGTGTATTCAAATCTCTGGTTAGTTAGGATTGTGTGTCGTGTATTCAAATCTCTGGTTAGTTAAGATTGTGTGTCGTGTGTTCAAATCTCTGGTTAGTTAAGATTGTGTGTCGTGTATTCAAATCTCTGGTTAGTTAAGATTGTGTGTCGTGTGTTCAAATCTCTGGTTAGTTAGGATTGTGTGTCGTGTATTCAAATCTCTGGTTAGTTAAGATGTGTACAAATGTGTGATTGACTTAGAATGTGAGTCGGGTGTCCATTGTTATTAAGTACTTGTGTTTGTTCAGATGTCTTTTAGTCGTTTTGAAAATCACCACCCCTCCAACACACACACACACACACACACATATATATATACATATATATATATATATATATATATATATATATATATATATATATTACAAAATGTTGTGTGCTCAGATATAAAAGTAGATAAACAATAAATTGTTTGCCTTGCATTGTGTATATTTCTTGTGTATATTTCTTGATACAGTTTTTGATTGTGATGCTACCCCAGAGCCGGCGTTAGGGGGTGGCGAACGGGGCGGTCGCCATAGGCCCCGCGCTTGAAGGGGCCCCGCGCTTCAGCAATGTCATTGTTATCTGAATTAGTTTGTAAACTTAAAAAAAATTGTTGCTGAATTCAATTGGGAAAAACTAAATGGTCGAATGCCGACGTTGTTGATTGTTATAACTGAGGCCACGGTTGATGTTGGTGAGTCCCACCTGAACTGGGACAGGCCGTAATTCGATACAAAAATAGTGTCACACCTACCCTTTGTGTAGGGTACGGTCGCCTGGCATTTGACCTGAGCTGACTGGAGATGGCGGTCGAGAATTAGCCCACGAGGTAAAGAGATACCCTATTGTATGCGGACCGATGAAGACGCCCTTTTAGTAAGCAGACGGGATGTCTATAGTAGACAGTTAGTGGGGGGGGGGGGGGGGGCTGGAAGAAACTCTATATGTAGGCCTACTTGTCTTGGTATAACAAAATTAACATTCAGTTGCGTGCAGAGGGTTGGGAGGAGGGCGACGAGGAGGGTGGGGGAGGGGGGGAGGCCCTTCGGATCTATATCAGGCGGCATTAAACAGAGTGATTTATTATTATTTTTTGGAAGGAAGTTATAACTGTTGTTATGCTGTGTCACCTTAAGGATTCACCCGTTCAATAATTAAGACAATAATGATCTTGGTTTTAAAATATTGTATGAATTCTAAACAAATTTTAAAGTCGATACTGTTTTGATACATCAGGCCGAGTTCGCTGTATTGTAAACTTTATTTTCCTAATTATTCGGCACGTGATTAAATTTTCTTAAGTGATTTGGTATGAATTACATAACTGTTAAAAGAGATTTAATATCTTAGCAAAGGAAAAAAAAACTACGAACATTGGGTTAATACACGGGAGAGATAAAAATCTGTTATTATAGTGGAAAGTTTGATATTAGCTTATAAACTCCAAAACATTTGTGTTATTATGTGTACATCACATTATATAGGCCTTTATACATACAAATATATATATATATATATATATATATATATATATATATATATATATATATATATATATATATATATATAATGGAAAGGCCCCGCGCGGATGGTTGGCCCTAGGCCCCGCGTATTCCTAACGCCGGCTCTGTGCTACCCTATGCACACTCACAAAATAAAGCGCCATGTCTTCAGCTAGTAGTGTGTATCAAATTTGTAACGATTCCCTTCTCACCCAAGCGTTTAGCCATTCCCCTCGCGAGGGCTGCTAATCGGATGCCAAATTATGAGCTATTACCTGCCGATCTGCAACGCTACATAAAATCTCATTATGTCAGCTATTTTTAGCTTTGGGAAAGCCCGAATGCTTCAGGGCGATATTTTATTTTTAAGTATTTTTTTAAAGGAAATAACAATACAAAACACTACAGCGATGGCTGTCTTTTTAAACGTCGAAACAAAGCCTTTAAATCATTAACAGGGATTTGTGTTGCATTCGTGTTTTTATAGACTTTTCCCTCTCCTTTTCCCCTCTAACACGTCTTTTGCAAGTGAATTGCCGAGAATTGTTGTGGGAATATTTATCAATGAAACCTCCCTACTGAATAGAATATTTATCAATGAACGCTCCCTTTCGCCTAGGGCTGGCAACGAGGCTTAAATGGGATATGTGTGGAGGTTCCATTGAAATGGCCAGAACTTGATGAACTCACGTCTATACCTATAAGCCTGCAGGATACGTTACTGTACTTGGTGCTTGTTAGCAAGTAGAATAAAAAGAATAAATTGTTTTGTTGCATTGCAGCATTTGAATTAATTTCAAAGGGGATTGTTCTTGAAAAAAAGTAAAATGGAGAATACTATGGTGTTTTTTTTAAAGTCAGATTTGAACCAATTTTTCTTTTCTTAAAGTATGTGTTTGCTTGTGTTTCATATACTGTTGTAGAATGCAAATGTATTTGAAACTAATTCTATATACAATAGCAGAGGCGTAGCGACCCTTCCCGGCGCCCGGGGACAAACTTTTCGATTTGCAGCACCCCCCCCCCCTCGAGATTTCGATTTGCACCCCCCCCCTCAAACTTTCGATTTGCACCCCCCCCCTCGAAATTTCGATTTGCACCCCCCCCCCCTCGAAATTTCGATTTGCACCCCCCTCAACCTTTCAATTTATTTTTCCAACCCATTTTGGCGCCCCCTAAGGTCGGCGCCCGGGGACATATATCCCCCCCCCTCGCTATGCTACTGTACAATAGTGTTTATTAGTTTATTATCCTTAATAATTTGGCAACTCGGGAGATCTGTCTAATATTTATTCCGAGAGGTGTAGCGAGGGGGGGGTCGCCAAAATGGGTTGTAAAAAAATTAAAAGCTTATTTAGCTGCAGTTTTGCATTATAAATATAAAAAATATAGGGGGGGGGGGGGCGCCAAATCGAAAGTTTGTCCCGTGCGCCGGTGAGGGTTGCTACGCCTCTGTTTATTCCTGGCAGGCAGGAGTTGGAGCATATTTTTTATTAGGGGCAGAGCTAACAAACTGTGATTCACGGATGTTTTCTACATCAGACTTGTGTGAAGACTAGTCAGTGGTTCTTTGGTCGCTACTGTTTTACGTACAGGTTCGAATAATGCAATCCGAGTTATGCAACACTAAGGATGAAATAAATGTCTACAGTTGATTTTGGACCATGAAACCTATAAACAATCAGGAAGACAATCAGAAATCTAAAAGCACTCAGAAAAAGAAAAACAATAAGCGACCTAAAAACAATTAGAAGCCTAAAACCTAAGGACGATGAGAAACATAAAAACAACCTAAATCCTAAAGACAATCAGAAGCCTACAAAAATAAGAAACCTAAAAGCAATCAAAATCCTAAAGACAGAAATTCAAGACAATTAGAAGCCTAAAAAAACAATCAAAATCCGGAAGCCAGAAAAAAAAATAAAGACAATCAGATACTAAAAGACAAACAGAAAGACAGTCAGGTTCTTAAAGACAAACAAACAGACAATCAGATACTTAAAGACAAACAAACAGACAATCAGATACTTAAAGACAAACATACCGACAAACAGATACTTAAAGACAAACAAACAGACAATCAGATACTTAAAGACAAACAGACAGACAATCAGATACTTAAAGACAAACAGACAGACAATCAGAAACCTAAATACAAGCAAAGACCTAAGTAATTTATTTAAGTTTTAGCATCTTTATAATACGTGCATCATCTGTGCAATTCGGACCTTACAGCTCCATTCCACTGGTCGTTACCGGGACCTCTAAGAACTTAAAATGTGTGGATTTAAATTAACTGTTATTTTTAACTATAACGACAAATAATTTTAGGTCCGTGTTAATCGAATGAGGTTTTAGATTTCAATTCCTATCCCCCCTCCCCCCCCCCCCCACACACACACACACAAAACCCAAACGGACAGTCTATCTGAACTCCGCACTAAAACTATAACCGTCCCTGATAAAATTCACTAAATCACTGAATAAAAGAAATTTGTAAAGATGAGTGTCAAATATCGCCTGTCCAATTTTTCAATAAACACAACTTGGGAATTCCCACAGTTATTCCTATACGTAAACCAACTCAGCGTGAAATTTATAATTTATGTTTAAAAAAATGTGTCCTTGATTTTTAGACACGCTCAACTTGGGAAATTTGTATCCGATCCCTAAGTGATAAACTTGTAAAGAACAGAGTCACAAAAGTGACATATTTCGATTCGTATTTTTTTCATCACTTAGCTCGGGGATTCCAATTCATCACTTACTAGCTCTATGAGCTTGAGTTGTCAGGAGTTTGATATCTCTAGACCAGGGGTCTCCAAACTACGGCCCGCGGGCCAAATGCGGCCCGCGAGGTCCTCTCATCCCGCGGAGATCTTTTTGTCCACGGAAAAAACGTTTGTTGGTGATGGCTGAGGAACTTTGCCTAGAAAAATCAAAGACATGCCTGGAAGAAACTGCCCCCCGAACTGAAATTTGATAGTTAATGCGGCCCTCGGACTGAAAAGTTTGGAGACCCCTGCTCTAGACAATCGATGACAACTGATATTTCTGTAGGGCCAAAAGACAAAATCACTGTGTGAGTTCTAGTCTCTAGAACTAGAACTGTATAGCAAAAAAATGAACGTCAAAAATATTTTCTAAAACTTCATTGATATTTCAAAGACCTTGACCCTGTTATTTATAGATTCGACCTTGGCTCACATGTCCCAGTGTGACAGCCTATTCGTTTCTCCGATGAATCTTTTTCCAGCGTTGATCTGGCAAGGTTCAATAGCAAACATAATGCGAGTTAAAGCGCCAGCAGCTATTATAAGAATACAAAACAGTTGCTAAAAAAAAGCACCAAATCTACGTGTTTTTTTCTGATGTAGATACAATTCAAACTACTTGTTGCTAGTGGTGGACTGGGCCGCTTGTCATATTAAAGGTGAACTTTTTTATATGCTTCATCCATAAATGACGTCAGGTTATTTGACGAGTTTTACCTCCTTAAACCCATAACGTCACACATCGTTACAAAAAGCAAGACCCCCCCCCCCCATCCCCCCACACACACCCTTAAAATAACAGCACATCTGCCGACAACCTCTCCCTCTACACCTTAAATTGCAAAGGTTTTTTGTTTGTTTGTTTGTTTGTTTGTTTTTTAAACATTTCTTTCTAAAATATATTCCGATCTCGTTCATCATTAAGAATATCCCAAAAAGAATAATTCTATTACATTTTTTTTTTTAAAAAAAAAACTTTTAAAAACGCAAAATAGCGGCTGAAATTCGGTTTCTAACATTATTTTTTAAAAGTCAAAAGTGTGTCCTCGCACTTTATCACCCCCCCCCCCCTTTTTTTTTCTCCCTCGTCACACATTGTCACTAAATAAACTCCGACCCCACCCCCACCCCCTACACCCTACACTTCCCCTAAGAGTGTTATGTATTATTTATAGACAACCCCAAATTACCACTTTGAATTTTTTTCCCTCCCAGTTCACCCCTGCTCGGAACTTCAAAAAACGTGTTTGAAATCTCCATTATTCGTTCAATAAAAATGTTAAAAATCAACTATCGAATTGCTGTTTGTGTAAATATTTTTTTTTAATTATAGAAAGAGTGTTGTTGTGTTTCCTTGTGAACAAATCAAGAAAAAACAATCACCTAAAAAATAAATGCAGTATTTTTCATATAAATTTTTAAGTTTAATTCGCCTTTTTTATATCCCCATTGTACAAAAAATGCACTATACCAGCATCTTGTAGATTACCAGGTTTTTTTAAAAATGTAATGGGAAACGAAACAAAAAACTGGCTCCAGATTTTGTAGTTGTCTGTAGTGCCACGAGTAGGCCGGCTAAAAGCAATGTCTTGTAGAGCAGTGCTAAATGGGGCGGCTTTTCATTGAAGTACGGTGAAGGGTCCTTGGGCGAGTCGCCTGATTTAATAGCCCATGGGCGTGTCGTGGAAAATAAGCGGCGGTGGGTTCAGCCAGGGTTACTTAAAAATGAATATAGCACACAGTTTAAAGTCCAACCAGCTAATCATCTATTATTAGAATTGCGTAGGTCAAATAGATATTTTTTCTTTAATAATCCGTCACTAAAATATAAGCTAAACATTCAATATTGTTTAAATCTGATCAAAGAGTTTCATAATGGCGAAAATCAGGGGAAGTAATCGACGGAAACCAACTGCATTTTACGACATCGTTGTGCGTGTTGGTATCGAACATAATATATTGCTGACGTTAACGATTAAACCAGTTACGTTGTATGGTATCGATTACTGGGTAAACTAGATTTACATCAACTCATAATATGTAACAGTTACACTGTACTGTGCGAAAGGAATAGAGACACAATAACTGTTTATGTATTTAATAAGTATGTGTATGGGATAAATGAAGTAGAGTTTATCTGTTAATGTGACGGCCGGTACAATATTAGAAACAAAATATTTTTAGCCGTTATTTCGTGTTATAGAAAGAGGGTTTTGTAAAGTGTAATAGAAATAGATTAATATATTATATGTATAAGTAATTTCGAGGGTGAGGGGTTGAAAAGTGACGTTATTTAAGGGTAAGTTTTCGCTTTTTGTGACGATGGGGAAAAGGAGAGGTAAAAGTCGTCAAAAAAGCGTGACGTCAATTATGGATGACCTCCTACTAACCCAGGGTGTAACCCCTCCCCAGCAACAATTGCATAAAACTATAGGCAATTCAGTGTCATCCTCATCCCTTATGGCGTCACATTCTACCTAATTTTTATAGCTTACATAAGCTACTACACGAACTGGAAAAGCATAATTTCGCATTAAAATTAGTTATAATGTATTATGGTGTCGCCTTATGGGTGTTGTCAACCGGTGGATCTACACCCGACCCCCCCCCCCCCCCCCCCCCACACACACACACAGAGTGTTTCTTTTAGACTTTCTTTTATATAAATTCCATTTTGCTAGGTTGTGGGGGGGTGGGGTCGGTAGACTTACTTCGGGAGGGAACCCCCCCCCCCCCCCACAAACACACACACCGAAGAGATGCTTGGACGAAACTACCCCCTCCCCTGCTTTGTGACTGTACTGCTCTATGCCATCTGCATTCAGGTTAGAAAAAATGTGCTAAGAAACTTTTTTCCCCAGACTATAAAATATATGTGTAGTCAACAATTGGCAATTAAATGGGAAGCCTTTATTTACCTTAACATGAGTCAGGTACCCATTAGAGCTGGGTGGACTCAAGGGCGTTCTACGGCTCGAGTCATGGATCCTATTTCGTGAATTTTCGAGTTTGCAGTCAAACGCTGCACAATTCGACCACATTATCCCATAAATTTAAATGGATGCCATTTATTAACTAGGTAAGATAACCGCTAAAGGGTCATAACTGCGCTTGTAGCTCTTTTACTTGGGAACTGCAGTTCCTTGCAAGTCTACGGCGCAAACTTTGAGGAATAACTTCTTGAAAGATACAACGCAAATATTGAATGTTTACATTTCTATTTCTTAATTACAAGGCAGCATGCACTACAAGTAAACATAAAAAAATATATTTTTAAAAATATTATTCATCATTGAACCCGCCATCATTAGGCAACGTTGCGTGTTTATTCAGTTGTAAAATGCCTGTTTATGTTGCAGACACGAGTGGCCTCCCATTTCCAGGGTCCTGTTTACGCGATCGTTTTACGGAAGTCATAAAGATATGCTTTGATTATTCGGTGAAAAGGTTAGCGCCCCCTACCGGCAGACGCCGAACCCAAAATGCTAATGGCTAATAAATATGGTTTTCTGAAATACGCTGATTATCTGCACCCACTGAGGCTAACAGAGGCGAATCGATTCCCACCGGGAATCCCCAGTGAAACGGAAATTCATTTCTTTAGAGAAGAAAAGTAAGGAATATAAAGCTACTTTAAACATAATTTTTTTTTTAAACTCGCTAACGCGCATAAGAGCTCGCTTAAGAGGGAAACATAAAGTCTAGATTTTTGACTCCCGACTTTTCAGAAATGACTGATTTGTTGCCCATCGTTAAAAATGGCACGTCTGCTAAATGAACCACAATGATCGATCATTGATCTAGGAAATGGTATGCTAGATTTGATTGATTATTATCGATTATTTAAATGACTTCAGTAGTACTCCGTACCGTATGTGCGTCTTAAAATATTTTCTTTTCTTACAACTTTCGTTTTCTTTTCTTTTTACCCTTATTGAACAATGTCACGTGATTTGGTTGTCCAGAATTAACTTTGCTAAATGCGCATGCGTTGAGGGTTTTCATTTACCTGATTGGTTGGTGCGTTTTAATAAATTAACTGCTTTAGGGGGTCGCCCATTTAAAGGGAGGGGTGAAGTCGCACTTTCGAGAAGATGTGAAATGAGAGGAAGGGGGGGGGGGGGGTAGAGGTGCACAAAGTGCGGCGACATACTTTGACATTTTAGAATTAGATAGTTATGTTAGAAAATGCAATTCAACCGTTATTTCGCTTTTTTAAGTTCTTTTTTTTTTTGTAAATTGTACTAAAAAATTGATCATTGTAGACAAAGCTCATTACACTTAGTGTAAAATATTCTCTCTTTTTAAAAAATGAAATTTTAAGGGCGGGGTGGGGGGAGGAGGGATGGGTAGTAAGTTGAAAGATGTCATTAAGGCGGTATAGGCGGGAGGGGTAAAAATCGTTTTAAAAAGTGTAAAATTGTGCATGGATGACCTCTAATCAGAGGCGTATCCATATATATATATATATATATATATATATATATATATATATATATATATATATATATATATATATATATATATATATGTAACTAGGTGTAGTTACCAGAGACGATAACAACGCAATAGTGCAGGTGTTGGGCTGATAACGATCACAAAGCCGCTGCGCAGTTCACAGGCTGACGTAACAGTGCAGATGGTTTATTAATCGGACTGTATGACAGAAGCTGCGAAATTAACATTCTGATGCAACGATTAGAATACGAGTACGAAGACGAGTACGAATCCGATTACGAATCCGATTACGAATACGAAGGGATATATAGGAAGGCGACAGCTGAGAACGAGGGAGGATCAGTGAGGGCAGTATCAAGTTGGTTACTGAACGGTGTAGACGTATTGTGTTAATAGGGACGATAGACATGTGCATTCGGTTATGTGAAGACTAGTGAGGACAGTGGGGTCAGTTGATTCATTATATTATTGTGAAGCATTTCTTTTCTGATTCATGTAATAAAAGGATCAATGGTAAACCTGCATCTTCGAGTATCTATATTGTGGTCGATGTTGTGTAGAATGAGTAAATACACTCGTTAACATTTGGCACTACAAGCAAATAGACTCGTTACATTTGGCGTTGTCGAGCAGAAGATGCAACTAGACTCGGTTACATTTGGCGCTGCGGGCAGGATGATTCAATTAGACCAGCCGCTTTAGGCACCCATTATCAACCTAGATCCAGTTCATAACTGTGTTTCGTGTGTGTGTCAATTCGGACATTCAGGAACAGTGAAAATTGAGGAACGAGGAAAATTTTTCATACATACACGGTAGGAAAGGTCTTTTTTTTTTTACTCAAGGAATAAAAATTATAATGTCTACTCTGGACGAGAAGCAGACCCATATTGTGGTCCTGCCCAGAGAGTCCCACATTAACAAATTTTACGGGGACGGTGATCCAACTTTAACCAACAGGTTCAGTGAAGAGGTCAAAGCGGCCTGGGCCTCGAGATACATGTCACCAGAGGAAAGATTAAGACTGCTGATGGGCAGTATAGGAGAGACGGTTAGGGCAGAGGTCAAATGCCACGATAAAACCATCCAATCAGATCCAGATAAGGTGCTGGATCTAATTATGGAGACCTTTGGGGAGAGACGGTCGGGATCGCAACTGCTATCGGGGTTCGTAGGCTTAAAGCAGAGAATGGCGGAGAGTGTGATGGAGTATTCACACCGAATGAACAGGGCCTTTGATTCGGTAAAGGGCAAAACACCTGACATTGATGTGCGCCTACTGAGGGACCATTTCATCGAGGGGCTAGCAACCCCGATCTTAAGGAGAGAGTTGAAAGAAGAGGTCTACAAAGACCCGCAGTTGACCTTCCTTCAGGTCAGGAACTCAGCGATCCGCAGGTCCGAGGATGAGGACCAATCGAACTGTTCGGTAGACAAAGTCTCTGTGCCGGAACAGAAACAATCCCCACCCACAGGGACCGGCACGATGGAAACCATGATGGCTCAACTGTTGGCCCACCTGGATAAGGTTGACCAACGATTGGAGAGGTTAGAAAGCATGTCAACAGCTGAGAATCAGGGCAAAAACGGGACAAAACAGAGACAGGTTGGACAGCCGCGACCTGCCGGTCCATCGCTCCGGTGGACGGCTGACGGTCGACCAATTTGCTTGTCCTGCTCACAACCCGGACATATGGCACGGTACTGTCCGGTGAAACGATCGTCCTCTGTAAGGCAGGGCCAGGCTACAGAGGGGCGAGGTTATGGCCCAAGAAACAAAATGATGGGAGTCTGTCCCGAAATGATGATTACGATCGGGGACATCGCGGTGAAGGCAATTGTGGATACAGGCTCCCAGGTGACGACAATTACGGAAAATTTTTACACCAAATGGATGAAAGGAAAAGACCATAGGTTAAGGTCTGACACATGCATGCGCCTGACGGCAGCTAATGGACTAACCATTCCATACTGTGGTTATTTTCTGGCGGATGTCGTGGTGGCGGGACATAGGTTGAAGCAGGTTGGGGTGTTCGTTACGAAACACAACCTAGAGACAAATGTGTCAAATATACCTTGCCTGTTGGGCATGAATATTCTTGGCCAGTTGCCAGAATTTCTTACAAATATTGTCGGATCGACCACACCAGGTCGGGGATCCAAGTTGGCCAGGTTTGCCAAGACCAGAGGAAGGATATCAGTCCCGGCAAACACGGTCAAGGCAATCACATTACAAATTGGTGATAGAAGCGTGAATGGTGATGTGATGATAGAACCATGTGGCGCCGCACTGAGGGCAGGCGTCGTGTTACTGCGGACATACACATCAGCGGAAAATGGACTAGTTCAAGGATTAGTGGCAAATGTTTTGGATGAGGAAATTTTTATACCGCCTAACACTCTGGTAGGAGTACCACAGAACGTCGAGGTACAAAAGTCGGCACAGTGCATCGAACTGATCAATACCAGCAGTAATGAAGTAACAATTAGGTCGGTCAGTGTGACGGCCGAGGTGAAGAAAGAGGATGGCCGATCATATACATTCCCGGAAACTGAGGACCCAAAACTAAATGAATTGCTGAATAAGTACAGGGATATATTTGCCTCGTACGAGGGTGATTTGGGGTACACGGAAGTAATAAAACACCAGATACCCTTACTACAAGACAAGCCTGTGGCGCAACCTTATCGAAGATTACCACCAAGTCACTACTCTGCGGTGAAAGCACACCTGAACGATCTACTAAAAAAGGGAATTATTACAACCAGCACAAGCCCGTATGCGGCACCGATAGTAGTGGTAAAAAAGAAGTCAGGGGAGATAAGACTGTGTTGTGATTACCGGAAATTGAACAATATCACAAGAAGGGATGCATTCCCCTTGCCTCGTATTGATGAATGTCTTGATGCGTTGGGGGGAGCAAGATTTTTTTCTACCTTGGATTTGGCTAGCGGCTACCACCAAGTGGCCATGCACCCCAACGATCAACATAAGACTGCATTTATTTCTCCACTAGGACTGTACGAGTGGACCCGTATGCCGTTTGGTCTAACTAATGCACCTGCTACATTCCAGCGAGTAATGCAGAGTGCTATGAGTGACTTTCTATTTCAAATAATGTTGGTGTACTTGGATGATATACTAGTTTACTCAAAAACTTGGGAGGACCATCTAGAAAGATTAGAACAAGTGTTTCTCCGTCTTAGAGAGATAGGAGTAAAGCTGAACCCAGACAAATGCGTCTTCGGTCTGAAATCGGTACGTTTTTTGGGTTATGTGATTTCGTCGGATGGCATCGCCACTGACCCAGATAAAATTGCAGCTGTTAAAGAATGGAAACAGCCAACAACTACAGTAGAGGTCAGATCATTCTTGGGCTTTGCTTCCTATTATAGAAAATTTGTATCTGGTTTTGCAAAAATTGCCGCACCGTTGCATGACTTGGTAAACAAAATGACAAAGAAACACAGTAAGGAGAAAAAGAAAGGCAAAACACAACTGATAGGTGAATTATGGACTGAGGAATGCCTGAACTCGTTTAAGCTACTGAAAAAGGCTTTGACAGAGGCGCCGATATTAGGATACGCAGACTTTGACAAGCCATTTCGGCTAGAAATTGACGCCAGCTCTAAAGGTCTGGGAGCTGTGCTATCACAACAACAAGAGCAAGGTTTCAGGGTTATTGCGTATGCCAGTCGAGCTCTGAAGGAATCAGAGAAGAACATGACAAATTACAGCGCCATGAAACTAGAACTTTTGACATTAAAATGGGCTGTGACTGAAAAATTCATGGACTATCTATTAGGTGCTAAATGTGTGGTATACACTGACAATAACCCCTTGAGTCACCTAAAGACAGCAAAGTTGGGATCCATCGAACAGCGATGGGCAGCAGAATTGGCACTCTTTGACCTAGAGATAAAATATCGCCCGGGGCGGTCCAATGGCAATGCGGACACTTTATCAAGGAATCCTTACGAGAAACGGGGCGATGAGGAAGAAACGCTGACAGGAATATGTGAGGTCAGAGCGTCAACAGATATCCCTCATGGGGTGCAAGTGATGCAAAACGGGCAGACTGTGGTGGAGCACATATCCACAGAGCCCCGTCATATGGACATCAGTGATTTTAATTGCCTTAACAATAAAGAGATAAGAGATGCCCAGAGAACGGATAGTGGGTTACAGCCGCTATTGAAATACGTCCAGGAACAAAAATTCCCAAGAAGAAGGGAAAGAGAACAGTTTGGTCGAGAAACAAAGAAACTACTGAGTCAGTGGGACCGTCTCAGTATAAAGGATGGTGTTCTCATGCGGAGAATTCATGACCAAATTGATGGGACAATACACCAGGTGGTGGTGCCTGGACAATTACGAGAAGAAGTGCTAAAGTTGGCACATGACAGGGCAGGACACCAGGGTCAGGACAGGACGCACAAAATATTACGACGGCGGTGTTACTGGCCCAATATGGAGATGGAGGTCAAACGCCATTGTGAGGCTTGTGTGAGGTGTCAGCATGCGAAAATGCCAGTTGTTAAAATGAGACAGCCATCAGGACACTTACTGGCGACAAAACCACTAGAGATTGTGGCTATGGACTTTACGTCGTTGGAGCAATCATCGGATGGGACGGAACATGTGTTGGTAATGACTGATGTATTCACCAAATGGACTGTTGCGGTGCCCACACGAGATCAGACGGCCAAAACAGTGGCAAAGGTCTTAATAGAACATTGGTTCATCAAATATGGCATACCAAGACAATTACACTCTGACCAAGGAAGGGCCTTCGAGTCAGAAGTAATTAACCAACTGTGCAGCCACTACGGGATCAACAAATCTAGAACAACCACATTTAATCCGAAAGGAAACGGACAGTGCGAGCGGTTCAACCGCAGCATGCATGATTTGCTGCGTACTCTAGAACCTGAACAGAAAAAACGTTGGCCTGATTTTCTCCCAGAGTTGGTATATCTATACAACTGCACCCCCCATGCCACAACCGGCTTTTCGCCACACATGTTACTGTTCGGACGGGAGGCTCGACTCCCTCTTGACTTGTTCCTAGGAAAAAAGGAGAGTATGACTGGCTCATACACCGCACTAGAATATGTGAATGAACATATGAGACGAATTAGAGAAATGTACAGGGTGGTACAAGGAAGACTAGAACATGAAGCACGGCGAAGAGAACCGCGGGTACAGACAAAAGACCCGCCACTCCAACTGAACGACAAAGTATTACTGCGTAGCCACCCATTAGGCAGAAACAAAATCCACGACCTCTGGGGACAGGAGATATGGCAAGTCGTGGAGATGCCTAAAATAGCCGGTGGCCCCTTTAAGATAAGACCCGCCAATCACATCAAACCGGATCGGTGGGCGAATATTGCTCAATTAAAGAAATATTGGCATAGTCAGGAAGAGCATTTACACACGAAGAAACCTAAGACAATTAGGGAACCGGAAATTACAACGGAAATTCACATACCCATCCCGGAACCATGTCACCATCAACAGCGCAACAGCGATACACAAGCGGATGATAACGGCAACAATGAGGATCCCGGTCCTCCCAGAAGCAGAGACACAGTAGAACAGCAGATAAGTGGTCCGCGGAGAAGTTTGAGAAACAGAAGGAATACGAAATTTTTCGTCAGCAACCATCAATTCTTTCATGGTCGCGCTGGTATGAGAACAGACTGTTCAAAAAGTTATAAAAGTGAACTGGTGAAGGCACCAAACGAAAAAAGGTGGATGTGAATTCTAGAACTGCTTTGTGTCTGAGGAATATGATGTAGACACATTTGATATGTGAAATAGGGATAACTGTCAATCTTTTACGAATGTGACGACATTGACAGTGAATGGAACAATAAATTTTTTTACGATGGTGCGATTGACATTTAAGAAGTGCACCTACCAAGCGTTGTTTGTGGTTGAAAACACACAAAAAAAAAAGGCGGCGGTGGATGTAACTAGGTGTAGTTACCAGAGACGATAACAACGCAATAGTGCAGGTGTTGGGCTGATAACGATCACAAAGCCGCTGCGCAGTTCACAGGCTGACGTAACAGTGCAGATGGTTTATTAATCGGACTGTATGACAGAAGCTGCGAAATTAACATTCTGATGCAACGATTAGAATACGAGTACGAAGACGAGTACGAATCCGATTACGAATCCGATTACGAATACGAAGGGATATATAGGAAGGCGACAGCTGAGAACGAGGGAGGATCAGTGAGGGCAGTATCAAGTTGGTTACTGAACGGTGTAGACGTATTGTGTTAATAGGGACGATAGACATGTGCATTCGGTTATGTGAAGACTAGTGAGGACAGTGGGGTCAGTTGATTCATTATATTATTGTGAAGCATTTCTTTTCTGATTCATGTAATAAAAGGATCAATGGTAAACCTGCATCTTCGAGTATCTATATTGTGGTCGATGTTGTGTAGAATGAGTAAATACACTCGTTAACATTTGGCACTACAAGCAAATAGACTCGTTACATTTGGCGTTGTCGAGCAGAAGATGCAACTAGACTCGGTTACATATATATATATATATATATATATATATATATATATATATATATATATACTAGGCATACTGCCTAGCTTCGCTTAGGTTTTCAAAAAAAATTGAGGAATTGAATGATTAATTAATAGGTGATTGGCTGCTATGTTAAATGCTTAGGGCCTAAATTTATACAGTGGAGTAATTTTATGTTACTCAAATAGTGATGGAATACTCGCAAACTTATTACTCGCACGGTTATTAGAACTGCAAGGGTTTCTTAATAGTATCAATCAAATATTATAAATTACTTTCGCAATTAATTTTTACAATTTCAGTACAATGCAAAACTAAATTTATAACAAAATATTTATTTAAAACAATGCTATACTTTATGATTTTTGTTTTTTTCTTGAAAAGAGTATACAAAATATTTAAAAATTATTACATTAAAATGTTACCTCCCCTGTACATAGACCAAATGACCAAATCTCGTATAATGAGAATTTCATTCGCGGTCATTTTTAACCTCTTAGAGGGCTTTAAGTCTGACCAACAGTTTTTCCATACGGCGTAGTCATCTAGAGAGGTCCATACAAAAAATTAGCTAGATGTAAAGAGGGTAAGTGCCCTAAAATCCGTTTTGAAATTACCCTCTGTTTTTCCCATAAAATACAAAGATTATATAGGGAAATACGACTGGTCAGTTTTGACCGATTTAACGAATTTTCCCGGACATGGCGCGTTTTTTGTGACACCTAAGGTGTTCTCCTACCACCTCACAAAATTTCAAGAGGGGTCGTCGGAGGAAAATTTTTTTCGTAATAGAGCTCATATAAAGAGAGTTTCACTCGCAGTCACGTTTTAGCCCTCGGCGAGGGCTTTGAGTGAAACCGATAGTTTTCCCTAAAGGTCAAGCCATTTACCTAAGAGCATGCAAAAAATTAGCCAGATGTAAAGTGAGTAAGTGCCCTCAAATCCGTTTTGAAATCACCCTCTGTTTTTCCCATAAAATACAAAGATTATATAGGGAAATACGACTGGTCAGTTTTGACCCATTTAACGAATTTTCCCGGACATGGCGAGTTTTTTGTGACACCCCGAGGCGTTCTCCTACCACCTCACAAAATTTCAAGGGTGGTCGTCGGAGGAAATTTTTTTTCGTAATAGAGCTCATATAAAGAGAATTTCACTCGCGGTCACTTTTTAGCCCTCGTCGAGGGCTATGAGTGAAACCGACAGTTTTCCCTAAAGGTCAAGCCATTTACCTAAGAGCATGCAAAACATTAGCCAGATGTAAAGTGGGTAAGTGCCCTCAAATCAGTTTTGAAATCTCCCTCTGTTTTTCCCATAAAATACAAAGATTATATAGGGAAATACGACTGGTCAGTTTTGACCCATTTAACGAATTTTCCCGGACATGGCGAGTTTTTTGTGACATCCCAAGGCGTTCTCCTACCACCTCACAAAATTTCAAGGGGGGTCGTCGTCGGAAATTTTTTTTCGTAATAGAGCTCATATAAAGAGAATTTCACTCGCGGTCAGTTTTTAGCCCTCGTCGAGGGCTTTGAGTGAAACCGACAGTTTTCCCTAAAGGTCAAGCCATTTACCTAAGAGCATGCAAAACATTAGCCAGATGTAAAGTGGGTAAGTGCCCTCAAATCTGTTTTGAAATCACCCTCTGTTTTTCCCATAAAATACAAAGATTATATAGGGAAAAACGACTGGTCAGTTTTGACCCATTTAACGAATTTTCCCGGACATGGCGAGTTTTTTGTGACACCCCAAGGCGTTCTCCTACCACCTCACAAAATTTCAAGGGGGGTCGTCGGAGGAAATTTTTTTTCGTAATAGAGCTCATATAAAGAGAATTTCACTCGCGGTCAGTTTTTAGCCCTCGTCGAGGGCTTTGAGTGAAACCGACAGTTTTCCCTAAAGGTCAAGCCATTTACCTAAGAGCATGCAAAAAATTAGCCAGATGTAAAGACCGTAAGTGCCCTCAAATCCGTTTTGAAATCACCCTCTGTTTTTCCCATAAAATACAAAGAATATATAGGGAAATACGACTGGTCAGTTTTGACCCATTTAACGAATTTTCCCGGACATGGCGAGTTTTTTGTGACATCCCAAGGCGTTCTCCTACCACCTCACAAAATTTCAAGGGGGGTCGTCGGAGGAAATTTTTTTTCGTAATAGAGCTCATATTAAGAGAATTTCACTCGCGGTCACTTTTTAGCCCTCGTCGAGGGCTTTGAGTGTAACCGACAGTTTTCCCTAAAGGTCAAGCCATTTACCTATAAGCATGCCAAAACTGAGCCAGATGAAAAGAGGGTAAGTGCCATAAATTCCGTTTTGAAATGACCCTCTGTTTTCCCCATAAAATACAAAGATTATATAGGGAAATACAACTGGTCAGTTTTGACCCATTTCCCGATTTTTCCCGGACATGGCGAGTTTTTTGTGACACCCCAAAGCGTTCTTCTACCACCTCACAAAATATCAAGGGGGGTCGTCGGAGGAATTTTTTTTTCGTAATAGAGCTCATATAAAGGGAATTTCACTCGCGGTCACTTTTTAGCCCTCGTCGAGGGCTTTGAGTGTAACCGACAGTTTTCCCTAAAGGTCAAGCCATTTACCTATAAGCTTGCCAAAACTGAGCCAGATGAAAAGAGGGTAAGTGCCATAAAATCCGTTTTGAAATGACCCTCTGTTTTCTCCATAAAATACAAAGATTATATAGGGAAATACAACTGGTCAGTTTTGACCCATTTCCCGATTTTTCCCGGACATGGCGAGTTTTTTGTGACACCCCAAAGCGTTCTTCTACCACCTCACAAAATATCAAGGGGGGTCGTCGGAGGAGTTTTTTTTTCGTAATAGAGCTCATATAAAGAGAATTTCACTCGCGGTCACTTTTTAGCCCTCGTCGAGGGCTTTGAGTGTAACCGACAGTTTTCCCTAAAGGTCAAGCCATTGACCTAGGAGCATGCAAAAAATTAGCCAGATATACTGAGCTTAAGTACCCTAAAGTCTGCGTTGAAATGACCCTCTGTTTTTCCCATAAAATACAAAGATTATATAGGGAAATACAACTGGTCAGTTTTGACCGCTTTACGAAGTTTTCCCAGATATGCCGAGTTTTTTATGACACCCCTAGGTGTTCTTCTACCACCTCACAAAATATCAAGGGGGGTCGTCGGAGGAAATTTTTTTTCGTAATAGAGCTCATATAAAGAGAATTTCACTCGCGGTCACTTTTTCGCCCTCGTCGAGGGCTTTGAGTGTAACCGACAGTTTTCCCTAAAGGTCAAGCCATTGACATAGGAGCATGCAAAAAATTAGCCAGATATACTGAGCTTAAGTACCCTAAAATCTGCGTTGAAATGACCCTCTGTTTTTCCCATAAAATACAAAGATTATATAGGGAAATACAACTGGTCAGTTTTGACCGCTTTACGAAGTTTTCCCAGATATGCCGAGTTTTTTATGACACCCCTAGGTGTTCTCCTACCACCTCACAAAATATCAAGGGGGGTCGTCGGAGGAAATTTTTTTTCGTAATAGAGCTCATATAAAGAGAATTTCACTCGCGGTCACTTTTTAGCCCTCGTCGAGGGCTTTGAGTGTAACCGACAGTTTTCCCTAAAGGTCAAGCCATTGATCTAGAAGCATGCAAAAAATTAGCCAGATATACTGAGCTTAAGTACCCTAAAGTCTGCGTTGAAATGACCCTCTGTTTTTCCCATAAAATACAAAGATTATATAGGGAAATACAACTGGTCAGTTCTGACCCCTTTACGAAGTTTTCCCAGATATGCCGAGTTTTTTGTGACACCCCAAGGTGTTCTCCTACCACCTCACAAAATTTCAAGGGGGGTCGTCGGAGGAATTTTTTTTTCGTAATATAGCCCATATAAGGCGCCGGTCAGTCGAGGTCAGTTTTGACCCCCTGTCCGTAGACTTTTTGCCGAACCGTCACCGGCCCTCGTGTTCTATCGCCATAAGGCACCTTTGAGCCAAATTTGACGCGCCTGCGGCGCCGGGAAGTGCCCTATCGGGCACCCGACCACTTTGCTTTATATATAGATATATATATATATATATATATATATATATATATATATATATATATATATATATATATATATATATATATATATATATATATATAATTACTAGCTGTATGTCATTACTTCGCTATGATGTAAAATAAATTGAAAGAAGCAATCTGAAGAAATAAGCAAAAACACACAATGTAGGCCGACAAAACAAAAATTGTATCAATCTAAACAAAAAAAAATAAAAAATATACACACACTACAACCAAAAACAATGAACGTAACACAATCTGTTTTGTAATTCTTGTAAAAAATATTCTTACATATAATACCTGGGAAATTATTTAAGACAAGTGAAATAGGGGAAATAATCACTCTCTTAATATAAATATGTATATATCTACACATTTAATTATAAACGTCAAAACAAATAAATAATTACCGTAGAATATAATAAAATTGTTTAACACTATTCCTGTTAACAAAATGTTTTTGTCTATAATCAGAATTAAATATATCGTCATCATAAATGCTAAAGTATGACAGCATAATGAAAGTTTTTGAAATCAGAGTTGGTATAAAATCACGCTTTTCGATATAACTGTAAAACATTCGGAATAATAGCCTACATTTATTTTAACTAGGCCTATATAACGGTCTTTTAGTTCAGATCATATATTTTTTAATTAACTACTGATTCTTTGTGTTCCTTAAAGATTATTGTTAACATAGTGATAGGTATGGGTTAGATCACTGTATTGCTCACACACCTTTTTACTGTCCGGACACTTTAGGTCAATTATCCAACCCAGTGTGTACCTAGGTGTGACATTAATGTCGCTCTACACAATTGTGGGGGGGGGGGGGGGGGAGATAACCAACTCAGAGTGAACATAGCGTCAGTTTTTAGATGACTGTTCTAAACATACATATATATTACACATGTATTCTGATTCAGAAATGTTTTTAAATAAGTAGCAGTGGTGTTATGAAAATATTTTTATTTACAGAGGGGTCCATGTGGGAGGGGGGTTGTAACTGTTTCATATAATTTGTAATCGTATCACTATCGCCCAAACTGTAAGAATACTACTACTTCATCGCGATTGACGCAGCTTGCCCATAAGTAAATTTAAATAGAGGCGCCACATCAGTTGTATTTGTTTCTGTATTGTAATTTTCAAAAAAATTAATCACACGATTCATATATATATAAAGTAATTATGTGTGAAGTTTTATGTATAACATTTTCTTATGCAATTATTCGTAAGCAAATACATTATACAGTTGCCTTGAACTTAACACCCCTCTTGCAAGGTGGTACTACCGGTAGAGGATTTTTAAAGATTCCAATGCATCGTAATGGTTATTTTTAGAATGGCAAACTGATGCAGCTGTTAAAAAGTGTTGTAAACGTAGACACTACTAGACTAGTACAATAATGCTTAATTGCTGCATGAAAAGAAATCTTGTGATTTACATAGATGTGCTGACCAAAAATATTTTTAACAAATATCATTGTTAAAATTTTTGAGTTTAAAAAGTTTCCAAAAAGGCGCCACTTTGCTGAAAATGGCCTGAGGGGGAGCGGCCGCTCCCCCTGCTCCCCCCCCCCCCCCCTGCGTACGCTACTGCCTCTAATAGATTCATATTTTAGCTCTTAGGTTCGCTAAATTCAAATATTAAGATGTTTTCAATTTTATTTTAAAGAAGTTCATGAAAAAAAAATCACATTTTTAATTAGGAAAGAATAATTAATTAAATGCTTCTACACTCAAAGGTGGAATCAACGTAAGGATTGTGGTTAGAATTCGTATAAAGGTTTATATAGTAGGTGTATGTAGGCTGTTAAGGCATAATCTCAGTTTTTCTGCTTAGACACGAGCAAGTATGTGCAGGGCATGTTGATGCACAACGAAAAACTGCGCACAAAAAACTTCGTTAGGCAATATATTTTCTTTAAATCTACCATTTAAAGACGTTAGCAAAAAAATGACAACATGTACATTGTAGAATAATAAAACTTATCTCTATGAAATATAATTAAAGCGTCTTTGTATCGCTTGATTGTATTTGCGCATTTTTCTGTTGGCGCAGTTTTCGACTGCGCAGTTTTCCGTTTGCGCATTTTCTGGGAACAGCCAAATTTACGACATCTACTCATCACTAACCTGACGCGTTAATCCAATTAATGACATCTACTCCAGACCTACCTAACCCCATACATATATTTTACGACATCTACTTAACCCCTACCCTACCTCATACATCTACTTTACGACATCTACTCCACCCTACCCTACACCATACATCTAATTTACGACATATACACCCTTACTTTACCTCATACTTCTATTTTACGACATCTACTCCACCCCTAAACTACACAATACATCTATTTTACCACATCTACTCCACACCAACTCTACCCCATTCATCTAATTTATCTACTCCACCCCTAAACTACACAATACATCTATTTTACCACATCTACTCCACACCAACTCTACCCCATTCATCTAATTTATCTACTCCACCCCTAAACTACACAATACATCTATTTTACCACATCTACTCCACACCAACTCTACCCCATTCATCTAATTAACGACATCTAGACTTAACCTACTTTCCCACTCCCAGCACTAATGTTGTCAATATTTAAAACATTTTTCCCGCGCGTTTATCGAAGTCGCCGTTCAATGTTACCCAACATCTTTGATAACGTGGGCCTATTTAGTTTCTGCCCCGTTTAAAAACAGCTCAGCCCCAGAAGTTCCCTGACCAAGTAATCTGCCATCACGGACGGTCTAATTACCAAACGGTGTAAGGGAAACTAGCCTCGCTTTGATCTTTCGATTATTAATCGTTACGTTAGGCGCGGGGAGGGGAAAAAAGGGGGTTAAATTTCGGGGATTAAAAATAGATTTGGTATGAATCTTACAGTAATGCGTTGATTAAGATTACATCAGCTATTTTAGGTTTAATTGATATTTTTCCCATATGGCAATATTTTAAAAAAGAACATTGATATATATATATATATATATATTTATATATATATATATATATATATATATATATATATATATATATATATATATATATATATATATATATATATATATATATATATATATATCTTTTCATGAGGCCTAATCAGAAGTTCCATTTTGCATTTCTTAGTTCAAAGAACCTCCAATGTTCTTTTGATATTACGAACATCTTCACTGTTTTATTACACTTGAGTTTGATTTTAAGGAGAAATTAAAAGCTTTAAAATATTGATAAGAATATAGATCTACATTTCAGAGGATTTTTTATTTGGTTCTTACGAAACGAAAGATAATGTGCTGTGTCATACTGCATGCACCCACACATTAGCACAGGTTCTTGAACCCACACCTCCCCAGTCCCCGTGGCTTATTGCTCTATTTCAAATAGCTGAGTAAAGGTGCCAGAACATTCTTTTAAATTGTCGGGAACTTCCGGGGTGGGGAGCACACATACAGTTTTTCGGGGGAGGGGGGGGTAGTAACTGGTATATATATATATGGTATATATGGTATATATATATATATATATGGGTATGTGTGGGGTGTGTCACACGACATTCGACGGTGAAAATGAGCCAGAGGCCGTACGCGGCGCCCCTGCGGTAGTGTAACGTGGGCTCCCGAGAGCGCCCCTCTAAGTCCCTGACACCCAGGCGGTAGAAGAAGGGTGTTCTACCTCACCATTACGTAGAGTTATTAACGTAAACCTAAGGCTTTCACACACCGCGCTCTGGGGCGTGCTGTGCGGTTGTGTAGGTTAACCCTTGCCCCAAAAAATATTATCAAAGAAATATAGCGCAGGCATTGATTACATTTAAATAACTCAGTTTTAGAAAACAAGGTCACGCGTCTAAGCACATAGGATAGGTAAAACTTTGATGAAACCCTCTTAAAATATTTCGTCAGAGTTTCTTCTGAGACCGCGGCAACGCGCGGCGACGGCCACGCTATGAGGGGGGGGTGGCATAAATTCTGCCCATATCACATATTTAAATCGTCGAATAGGTCCCATAACACTTTTATGCATTTTGCGGAAATGCTGTGCGGTGGACCAAGAAAGTGGAAGGGGAAATACCTAACCAGAGTTTCTTCCAGGCATCTCTTCGGGGGCGAACCCCCCCCCCCCCCCCGAACGAAATTAAATTTATATAATATATATAGAAAATATATATTTTTAACAGTGTCCGCCCCCCCCCCCCCCCCCCGAAGAAAGTCTACCGTCCCCCGAAAATTTCAAGTGTCCCCCCCCCCCCCCCGGAAAAAAAAGTCTGGAAGAAACACTGTACCTAACCTATTGAGTGGAGGCTTTTTTAAGTTCCCACATAGATCTTCGTATGATTTTCTACTACCAATTATTTGGCTGGTATAACTTCTGTTGACGGGTAAAAGCCATCCATATTTATTTATTCTTAATTGCCTCAGTCGTAATTTACGGCGTTAGTTTACCTTGGCACGATCGCTTTAGCATTACAGTTTTCATCATCGGCTTTATGTGGACTGATGCCGATTCACAGTAGTAATACTTCTTTCTGACATATAGGGCCTACTTTCATTCACTGATGATGATTAGGTACATTTTTTTTCTTGCGTGTCGCTGATGAGTTGTCGGAGCTAAGGAACCCTTTGCTGTCGATGGTGACTTGTACAGTGTTGTTCTTGGAGATTGCAGGACAGCTCTCTTTAGACATTTCTAAGGAGACTCTAGTTGAGCTTGGACCTAGTCGGAGGCGTAGCGATGGGAGGGGGGGGGTACATATGTCTCCGGGCGCCGACCTTAGGGGGCGCCAAAATGGATTGTAAAAACAAATTAAAATGTCATTTTAACTGCATTTTGCAGTTTGAGCGGGGGGGGGGGGAGGGGAGGGTGCAGATCGAAAATTTGAGGGGGGGGGGGGGCAAATCGAAAGATTGAGGGGGGGGGGGTTGCAAATTGAAAATTGGCTCACGTGGGGGGCGCCAAATTGAAAGTTTGTCCCCGGGCGCCGAGAATGGTCGCTACGCCTCTGGACCTAGTGGCTCATCTCTACAGCTTCCTTTGGGGGTATCAAGGGTGGGCGAACCCCACTGGGATGTAGTTTATTATTTTTACTGTTGCCTTGGTAGAAGCCTTATTGGTTATGGCACTGCTAACTCGTTAGTTTTAGAGTTCGAATGCGGGTTCAAGTCAGTTGATCATCCCTGAGTCCACCCAACTCTGATGGGTGCCTGACTCACGTTAGGGTAAGTAAGGGCGGCTGGGCATGGTGCTGACCACACTATCCCTTCATATGCCGGGGTCGCGGGAACAAGTGAACACTACTTCACTTGCCCCGTAGACCGTCGGGTTTTGGGGGTAAGTTACTTTGCAGTCACTGCGCTAAGTAAGCTTGAACAAGTTGTCTCATACTTAATTGCAAGGTAAAAATCCTTAACAGCACAACGGTCCAAGGTCCCAACACCTAAAATGAAAACCTCTATCAATTTATAAATTTTATATTTTGAAAAAAGCTAATATTTTTCTATTTCAAAGGCTAAAATTCTACAGTTTCTGTAATCAATATCCCTGACTATATATTATTTGAAATTTGTGCGTTAATTTTAATTTTTAAATAAACAGCAATTTTCAATAATTTGTTACTGTTGAATGTATCTCTACATTTAACGATTTTTGGAAATGTAGCTTAAGGTTGTTTCCCCGGAAAATGTTTAATAGTTTAAATGGGAAGTAACTACTATTATGTAATATTCAAAGTAACTTTTTTAAAAGTTCCATATATTGATCCGTTTAAACTAAACTTATTTAAAAATACTGTAATACAATGTCATATTTCTTTTGTAATATTAAATTTATATTTTTGCACTAGTCACCAGGTTGCCCACCTTCCAGTGTAGAAACCATGTCTTAGATTAACAAGTATCTACGGGGCGCATTTTAGAATTTGATAGAACCTAGAAATTTTAGCGAAACGAAATGGCTAGGCTTGTTTTAAAATGAAATTTCATTTTACCTAAACCTAAGACACTGTATATAAAAATCAGTGTTTCTTCCAGACTTTTTTCACCGGGGGGGGGGGGGGGGGCACTTGAAATTTTCGGGGGGGGGGGGGGGGGTCGGTAGACTTTCTTCGGGGGGGTGGGGGGGTGGGCGGACACTGTTAAAAGTATATATTATCTATATAAATTATATACATTTCATTTCGTTCGGGGGGGGGGGGCGGTAAAAAAATTTCGGGAGGGCTTCGCCCCCCTGAAGAGGTGCCTGGAAGAAACTCTGTATAAAAATAAATGTTAGTGTAAATAGTTAACTTGCAAAAGAAAATTTTGATGATTATTTTAAAATATGATCTGAATTTAGGTTACAGCTTCTAAAAAGAATTGGCGCAGAGATGAAAAAATAGTGTGTATAATGAAAGAAGTTAAAATTAAAAGATATATAATTAATATAGATATATAGGTAAATACAAACGAACGCTTCAATGTTTATAGCATTATACATGTCTAACTAGCATTTTGATTCTCATTTTTAACTTATTTGAAGATCTGATTCTGAGACTTTTTCTAAACTACAATAAAATAAACCGGGAGTGATCTCCCCTAAACTTTCTTGAATATTCCTATATAAAACAACAGGGGATGGGAACTCGCGCTATAGACATGATTTTTACAAGCTTTTATTTAACTCACTTCCTCGTCAGTCGTCAGCCGGGTTTTTTTTTCACGGTTGTTTAACTCAGTATATTAAGACGGGATAGTCACGTGGTTCGATTGGGACGGGATAGTCACGTGGTTCGATTGGGACGGGATAGTCACGTGGTTCGATTGGGACGGGATAGTCACGTGGTTCGATTAGGACGGGATAGTCACGTGGTTCGATTGGGACGGGATAGTCACGTGGTTCGATTAGGACGGGATAGTCACGTGGTTCGATTGTGACGTGATAGTCACGTAGTTCTTCTTCTTTCTTCTTCTTTGTTCTTAATTTTTAGTGTTGGAAGGTATCGAGCCTTATCTGCCAGAGGGTTTGAACTCGAGACTTTTTCGAATTTAGCAACCATCACATTTAAGGATACGTGTAAACTGGTTATGCGCCATTGAGGCTAAACAACAAGGCAGCAGTTGTTTGAGTTTGGAGATGTGTCCCCTAGCAGAGTGGCTGTCCCCAGCTCATCTGCATGAGGGTTCGAACTCGAGACTATTAGGTTTAGCAACCGTGAGCTTAACCGACTCGACCACGCCGACCACTTTCGCGTGGTTCGATTGGGACGGGATAGTCACGTGGTTCGACGTGTAGTCTGTGGGCCCTGAGGGAATGTTCGATCACTCGTTTTCGATTTTGGCGTCACCCTGGACTGTAATGAGCGCCCAGCTTAAAGCTGGTGAGAGTTAAGGCGCCTGGTCAATATACTGACCACACACCACGCTTATCGGCTGCTACGGGAATACGTGAAATCTACTCCACCTACATTAATGTTATGAGAGATTTTCGTGTAATTTTCTTTTAAATTTTAGTCATAAATTAAGTACTTCCGTCATTGATAATTTTTAATTGACTAAAATTTAATTCCCCAAAAAAATAGTTTCACAGTTGCAACACAAGAAGCAATACACCGTTACACAGGGTTTACACTTGCGACATGTACACTATACACAGTGGCGTAGGCAGGGGGGGTAGGGGGGTCATAACCCCCCCCCCCCCCATAGACCCCTCGGTATATATATAAAAAGTATGAGGGGGTGGGTGGCAAATCGAAAGTTTGAGGGGGGGGGGGGTGCAAATCGAAAGTTTAAGGGGGGGGGGGTGCAAATCGAAAGTTTGTCCCCGGGTAAAAATTGGAACCCTCCCCCCCTTGAGACGATCCTGGCTACGCCACTGACTATACATATCTAGAAAAAAAAAACTCGCAACAAGTAAGTATACACGTTCGTGGTGAAAATGTTCTTAAATTTCTTACAACTCCAAAATCATACAACTGCTGCCTTTTAGTTTGTTCTTGGTTGGACAAAGGCTATGGAAACAAATCCAAAAAGAAAAGCAGGTTGAAATCGGAGTCAATAGCCTCAATGGCGCATAACCAGTTGACACGTATACTTAATTGTGTTGGGGGGGATCCCTTCTAACACTAAAATCAAGAACAGAGAAGAAGAAAAGAAGAAGAAGACAAGTTTTTTCTAGTCATATATAGTATACATGTAGCAAGTTCCAATTTTATGTAGTTAATATTTTGGTGTAAGCTCATTTGAAAGTAAACTGCACTTGTCAACGTATGTAGGCCTATATATAGAAGGTGAGAGGACAGTGCACATAGTTTATATATAGAAGGTGAGAGGACAGTGTACGTAGCCTTGGGTGGCAGTTCTTCTCACAGACAAACTAGTTGTTACGTTGTGGTTATCTACAACAACCACAAGCCAGCTTAGTAACACAGAAACCCTCTACGTATACATGTGCTGTGGTTCTTTCATGATTCTTTCAGTGCCCACGCTCTCCCCCAAAACATACTTTAAAAATCTATAATTGATATAGGAAATATATCCTTAACCATTATCCGCCCACACCCTCCCGGATATTTCAAGTCCCCCGTCCAATACACCTCTCTCCCCAAGGATAAAAATATTTTTAAATATAAACCCTGATAATTATTACCACTGCAGATGAATATAAGAATCTACATATTAATTCCATATTTGCAAGAGAAAAAAAACTTTGAGATATTCAATTTTTTTAATTGAAAAATCCTCCTTATTTGTACCTGTAAAAGAATGTACCTATTACTACTTGTCAATCAAGGCTAACTTACCTGGTTTATTGATGAAGAATGTATAAATATACATTTTTTATTGCAGATCTTTTTGCTCACCGTAATTTAAAATTCATGTTTTTAATTTTGTGAAAGAGAATTGTAACCACACCGCTTTAAAGAAACCTTTGGGTGACGTATGTACTTTTACCTCTAAGGGGGTAGGGGTGGGGGGGAGTGTTGTTCATAGATGAGTGGCGATGGGGAAAAAAAGTATTTTTTTATTGTCAAAAGGCGTTACGACTCAAAATACTTAGTAATTTATCCCATCTTAAACTCAGTTTGACAAATGCTTCACATATGAAGTTAATCGTTTTCAATTCTCTAATAGAGAAATATTTTGCAGGATCTAATCACAACTTAAAAGATATTAAATTAGAAGAAGCAGAGGCGTAGCGACCCCTCCCGGCGCCCGGGGACAAACTTTCATTTTGCACCCCCCTCGAACTTTTCATTTGCACCCCCCCCCCCCCCCTCAAACTTTCGATTTGCACCCCCCGTCGAATTTTTCATTTGCAACCCCCCTCAAACTTTCGATTTGGCGCCCCCCTTAAGGTCGGCGCCCGGGGACATATGTCCTCGCCCCCCCCCCCCCCCCGCCACGCCTCTGAGAAGAAGAGTATTATTCTGAATTTATTCATTTAAAATTTCCCAAAGTATTTAAAAAGAATACTTTTTAAAAATGATTTATGTTGTGTTTAAAACGAATAGTTCGTTTACTTCTTTTTAGAAAAGTTATTTGTTTAGTTTGGAACATTTTGTCTTTTATGTTTAGGACAAGTAAAATACCTATTGAAGATTATTTTTTAAGCTATCTTTGTGTCGTTTAAACATAGGCGCGTTACTTACAATATTAAAAAGAGGTACTCACTTGAGCAGTCCCGCAGCGGCAGGTGATGTAAGTCTCGCAGCAAAAGGAAAAGCAACTGACAAAGCCGGTTCGTGTGTACGTCTGCAAGTCGAAACTCCAAATGGTTTGAAGCAACAGCTGGCAGAGTGGGGCGTGGAGAGTCGCTGCCCCTTCGTCGATGATTATTGATTGATTTCTTGAAAAGGGTGGAGGGCTGGGGGAGAGGGGGGGGGGGGAGAGTGGAAACAGAATTTTAAGGGGTAAAAATTTGTCCTTTTCAGAAGTGACTCTTAAGACTAATGTGTAAGTGTTGTTGGTTCTTTTCCGTTTTAGGGTCATAAGGATCCATTGTTTTCATCAAACAACCAACGTATATTTTTCTCCCAGACACCAAGAGTAAGGCAGTATATCTATCTTAACACTCTAACCTAACTTAACCTATCCTAACTTAATCTAACCCAACCTAACCTAACCCAATCCAACTTAACCTAACCTAACCTAACCTAGCCTAACCTAACCAAACCTAACCTCACCTAACCTAACCAGAGTTCGCCCCCCCCCCCCCCGAAAATTTTACCGCCCCCCCCCCCGAACGAAATGAAATTTGTATCATTTATATAGAAAATATATACTTTTAACAGTGTCCGCCCCTCCTCCCCCCCCCCCCCGAAGAAAGTTTACCGCCCCCCCCCCCCCGAAGATTTCAAGTGCCCCCCCCCCCCGGAGAAAAAAGTCTGGAAGAAACACTGAACCTAACCTAACCTAACCTCGCTTAATCCAACCCAACCTCACCTAACCTAACCTCTCGTAAAAATTAGTCATCCCTCCCCCCTCACCAATGTCAATCTCATCAATCAACTTTTTTTATGTCATAGAAACATGATCTTGCTGTACTCTAAGGACAACTCGTGACTGCGTGTGTAATTAGGATTGCGCTTTTAAATAATTGCCACTGTATTGAATAGGCTACTACATAACTATCTCAAATGTGGTTTATTTTCGATAGCCCTTTGAAAATAACAACGGACTTTAAAAATATAAGACTTAATTGCTCTAATAATTGGTGGGCACCTAATTAAATAACACCTGCAAGCTTCATGCGCCATGTTTGTGTAGTTACCCTAATCTTTACTCTAACGCTACACATATTATCTCATATAAATCCTGTTAAAGTATGGATCAGCGGTTCTCTCTGGCACTTATTGTGTAGACTCCACCCCCCCCCCCCCCCGAGCACCTATCCTGATGATGTCTGCCTAAAGTTCTTGTAGTCAGGATCAGTGGCGTAGCGAGGTCGGGTGTCACCCGGTGCGGCACTTAATGGTGTCACCCCCCCCCCCCCCCCCAGAGGCGTTGCGACCCTTCCCGGGGACAAACTTTCAAGTTTTCGATTTGCACCCCCCCCCCCCTCAAACTTTCGATTTGCACCCCCCTCAAGTTTCCGATTTGCACCCCCCCCCCCTCAAACTTTCGATTTGCACACCCCCCCCCCCTCAATTTTTTCTCTATATATTTTGCTATTTTTTGCCTTGATGTCACCCCCCTAAATGGTGTCACCCGGTGCGGTCCGCACCCCCCCCCCCCCCGCCCCCCCCCTCGCTACGCCCCTGGTCAGGATGTTTCTACACGACCCATCACGATTCTATTATACTGCTTGGTATTGTTGACATGCGACAGAAATGCCTAACACGAAATGGAGTCGCATTAGTTCTACTGGCAATTTTAAAGAACATAATAATATTCCTTAAAATCTTAACCATATACCATCTATGCGTAAAATAAACAAAAACTATTGGTCTACCTTATAAAGATAAACCACTATTTATTATTTGCCTATGTTTTTCATCGTGTAACTGCGATTGGTGCAGAGGCGTAGCTAAGGAAGGGTGGGTGGGGCGGACGCCTTGGGCGCCGACCATAAGGGTGCGCCAAACGTGGTAGGATAAATAAATAAAAAGCTCATTATGAGCTGCATTACTGAATCTTACGCTGTCAATGTTTAGAAAATAGACTACTACTTGGCTTTGCAGATTGAGTTACTTCACATTTTTCAAAAATTCGGTGAAGCCAAAAAAAAATAATCGTTGCGACACAGTGACTGGTAAAAAGGCAATGGGACGCTTAACTATATTAGTGGGAGGGGGTGCCAAGTGGATAGTTCACCCGGGCGCCGGAACGGATTTACTACGCCTCTGGATTGGGGTGGCAAAGTATGGATGATTTCGATGAGTAAAATTTTGAGACCGGTACTAATGGGAGGTAACGCTTGAAATTGTAATTGTAAACGATTGCTTCCCTTCATGACAAATTTGATACTGAACTGGTTTTAGACTTTTAATGTTTCCAGTGTGAAAAAGACTGAAGGAAAAAACTCTGAATTAAATTAAAATACACAAGTCACAATTTAGCAATGCATAATAATTTCTTTATGATAATTTATTCAAGATTATTTTTCCACATATAAATTGTGCACTGACACATACAAAAGAATGTAATTGTGAACCAGATTATACCATGGAATAAAAAACTGAATAAAAAATATGTTATATAAATAAGTTTTATTTTTAATAGCTTTGGTGTTGCTAGCAGATCATGTGAAGTCAACCCATCACTGCTTTTCATAGATATAGATGGCGGCATACTACACAACATTGTCACAGAAAAATTACAATGTTTAAAAAACTGTTACGGTTAAGTTTTCATGACTGAACAACTAGCTTGTTAAACAGACTACCTTTTTTTATATTTAAATATTTTAATTCAAAAAAATAATTTAAAAAAACATAATTTAACAATTTGGCAATAATCAGACACAAAAAAAGAAGGTAGACAAATCTATCTAATCTGAGGAAATAGCTGGAGAGCTTAGGTCATCCCCTGACTTAACTGCCCCTTATGTCTAGCATGAGAGCTTAGGTCATCCCCTGACTGAACTGCCCTTTATGTCTAGCATGAGAGCTTAGGTCATCCCCTGATTTAACTGCCCCTTAAGTCTAGCATGAGAGCTTAGGTCATCCCCTGACTTAACTGTCCCTTATGTCTAGCATGAGAGCTTAGGTCATCCCCTGACTGAACTGCCCCTTATGTCTAGCATGAGAGCTTAGGTCATCCCCTGATTTAACTGCCCCTTATGTCTAGCATGAGAGCTTAGGTCATCCCCTGATTTAACTGCCCCTTATGTCTAGCATGAGAGCTTAGGTCATCCCCTGACTTAACTGCCCCTTATGTCTAGCATGAGAGCTTAGGTCATCCCCTGACTTAACTGCCCCTTATGTCTAGCATGAGAGCTTAGGTTATCCCTTGACTGAACTTCCCCTTATGTCCAAACCAGGTGGTGCGATGCACTGAGGGGGGAAGTAAAAAAGCTGGCAGATACATACAGCAGCTGGTAACATGTCTGAGAGAAATGCTTGACTTCTAAACCTATTCAGCTTGGCTAATGAATGAAAGCTGGTAAAGACACTATGAGAGTCATGAGAGAGAAAAAGAAAGAGAGAGGGAGAGAGAGAGACCTGCTATAGAAAATTATAGGCTGAAATTGTTATGTGCATGCTGGTCAACACAAATGTTGTACTTGTATTCAAGATGGTAGAGGGTTCAGAACCACGTGGAGTAATGCTCTCTGTATGGGGGAAAGAAAAAGTCTTATGTCAATAATGGCACGTTGAGATGGCAGCATGGCTGTGAGAAATGTTGCATGCAACATCCTGTTGCAGTCTGGAGAACTAAGTCTTCACCACACCTTCGTTCATCATTCTAAAAAGTTTATTTCACTAAATCATCTATTGAGAAGTTACAATTTTTTTGTTTCATTAAATGTAATATCATCTATTAAGAAGTTATAATTTTTTGTTTCATTAATGGTAATATCATCTATTGAGAAGTTACAATTTCTTGTTTTATAAAATGTAACATTATCTATTGAGAAGTTACAATTTCTTGTTTTATAAAATATACCGTCTATTGAGAAGTTGCAATTTTTTTAGAAGTTACTATAGACTATATACAACAGGGCAGTCAATAGCCATAAAATAAAAAAAAATAAAAATACATCTAAAAATAAAAATTGCATAATGTAATAAAAAGAGTTGACAAAAACCAAAAAACAACAGGTAAGTAATTGCAAAAATGTAATAAATGTACAAATAAGAAGCAATAGAGTCAATAAATATGTGACTTTGAATGAGTAATCTCAATCATGAAAACTAGTTAAAAATTGGGACAAAATTTTAAAACATTTTTTTTTTAAATTCAACAATAAATATTTAAATGGAGTAATTTGTGCCAAATATTGCTACTTACAGTAGTATATCATTCTAACACTACTTCCAAAATGCAAATTAAGAATAATAATCTCACTGTGTATAATTATTTTTAACGACAAAATTACAATGTAAAAAGTGTGCTTAAATTATATACCAATACTGTTTTAACTAGTACAATGTTAAATATCTGATTAGTTAATACTTCATGTGACTTTGAAGTTTTACATTACAATATACCACAAAATGCTACAAAAATACCAAAAACACTTTTCAAACTATTTTGTAATTAAAATCATCACTTGTAAAATTATGTTAATAAGAATTTAACATACTTTGTTCACCCCAGCCCTATTCTACCCCCTCTTCACACATGATTCCAATCATCCACTAAGTCAAATAATTTTGTATTGGTAAAACTATTCCTTATTATTTATTTATTTCAGTTTCCCGATAATTAGAATGTGAATTAGCAGGCCCATCAACTTAAGAAACTAATCATGCACATTAAAAAGAAATTTAACCATGCCAAGAATTTTATACTCAGCTTGTTTAACTGTATTTGATAAGATGCAAAAATCTCTTGGTAGCCCGCTTTATAAAAAGTTAATAAGTTAATTTAATTAAAATTAACAGAAACGACAAAAAAATATATCATAAAATTATTTTATGCTAAAGCTAAAAGAAATAAAGCATTATAATACAGTTGTGTTTTCAATGGTAAACTTAGTCTTTGGTTTTATTGGCTAAGTTTGGCTTTAAAGGAAATTCATTTCTGGTGCATTAAAAAATAGGGGTTAATTATTCCATTTGTATTATGAAATATATATATAGTAAGATAAATATGTATGTATAGCTATGTGTATATATGTATTTTAAAAAAGCATAATTTATTAAACAATCAAGGAGAAAATTTTAAAAGTTTTCTTCAAGGCTAAATGTAAAAAATATACTTTACTGAACAAGCTGATAATACTACTTCAAGCTAATTTACAAATCTTTGAAGAATTAATTTTTTTTTTAGCTGGATATGAAGTAATATATAATTTATAATTAACTATTTTAATATCACAGGAAACATTTTTAGGATAAGCCAATTTCATTCACATATGTTTACATCACTATTATCTGCTACAAACAAAATCCTTTTCAGTGGTTACATTAAAAAAGGTGATTTGATTAACAAAAAATGCTACATAAAACTTTTGTGCAATAGAATTACAACCATTTTCTTTAATAAAAACTGAGCTACCTTTGCAAAATGCTTATCGATGTGATCTAAAAAAATTTTTTAACAATATTATCTTAGAAGTATAAAAAAAAATGCCTAAAATAAAGAATCAACATATTACAATTAATAAAAATAATATTTGAGTAAATTTTTAAAAATGTATATAAAATAAGAAATTCAACAAGAGCATTCTTTGGTCCATGTGTAGAAATATTAACTTAACATTTTCTCAATTTTTAATAAGTTTTGATTTTTTTTTTTTAAACGCAACTAATTAAAATACTGATTGCTACATTAGGTGACCTGTTTATGCTCAAAAAGAAAATGAGGAACCAATTACATACATGTAATATGTTTACAGTTTAAATATTTAAAAAATCTTAACTTTTATTTTTGATATGATTAGCAAGCAAGATGTATGTACAACCTTTACTTTGTTGACATAAAACCTAAACCAAACCTCAGTATAACAAAAAGTAAACTGAGTGCTATGTGTCACAAAGTAAAGACAGAAAGTCATGTTTAAGATCCATTCAGGTAGAAGAGTTACGAACTGGACATGACACACCCTGTTTAAACTTGCCAACTATTGTAATGAAATCTGCACTAAAATGGAACTATCATGTAAATAAATGCTATACAAAAAATAAACCGGCTATGAGAACCAATTCACAGGGGTCAGTCATGGAACAAACAAGGCTTGGGACAGAGGGATGAGGAGGTCTAAGATTAGTTGCCCATTTCCCATCAGGAATTATGGGAGGTAGCTCAGGTCATCAATATTTCAACTTAATAAACATCTTAGATCTATATAATAATTGGTTAAGTCTGTGTGTAATTCAAGGGTAAAGAGGGATAACCAAAGAAATAATAATAACAGAACATATCATTATCAGCAAAGGGGAATGGGAATACAAAATTGAAGTATTTTTTTAGCAAATTTAAACATTTGTGTTTTATAAACCTGGCTTATGACACAGACATAGCTGCTTAAAAAAATTAAAAAAATATTCAAAACTATTCAAATTCAATAAATATTTGCTTGTACTTTTAGGTAATCAAAAATTAAAAACAAAACTACATTTTAATTACTTAAATATGATAATTGTAACTGTAAGAAGTCTTGCACACTTCCATTAAATAGATGTATGTTACCATGTAAGTTGGAATGATAAAATAATAAACACGTCATGATATAATAAAAAACTTTAGAAAAATGTGTATAAAATCTGTTCATATAAAAAAAACAATATATTGTATTGTAAAACTATTATATTAAAATATGAGTAATATGAACATAAAAGAAATTATGCTTTTCCTTATGATTTTATTTAAAAACCATATTAGCATTATTGTTAAGGCAGTACAACAGTTTATATATTTTTTTAAACATTTACCTACATTAACATTATCCATTGCAATCATAAATTCAAAAAGTGTTGGTTTCTAAAAGTTAAAAAATATACCATTACATTTGACATAAATGTTATAATATTATATAAAAGTATACCAGACCTTTTATGTTGTAAGCTGCCTCTAAAGGGTAGACACTAAAGCTCAAAACAAAACATTGCTTTGTATATTTGATAGTTGTCACTTTAAAAATCATCAAAAAAAGCGTTATGTCATTTATGCATAACCCCTGACATAAATTAAACATATATATTATATAAAAGTATATCAGACCTTGTATGTTGTAAGCTGCCTCTAAAGTGTAGACACTAAAGCCCAAAACAAAACATTGCTTTGTAAATTTGATAGTTGTCACTTTAAAAAGTAATAGATGTAATTGAGGTTAATGATTGTTTTCTGACAGGATTTCTATAATTTAAAAAAATCATGATCACTGTGAATACTACACCCTCCTCTAACCCCATTATCAAAACAATTCTTTCAGATCCACTTGTCAGTTGTTATAATTGAGTCTGGTATCCCTGACCCTAAGTTTATCGTCATTTTTAATGTGAAGATCCTGCAAGGTTCCATTGTTACGCAGTACGTAAGCTTCACCCTGGTGGTAGAGTGAAATGTGCTCCACAGGAATGGAAAATATATTTGACACATCTTCCTTCAATTTTACTACCTGAATTTTTAAAAAATAAATTTGACATTAATAATACTTAGTCAAACCACATGCAATTTATTTTTAAGCAAACAAAAGAACATTTGAGAAATAAAAATCTTTTTATGACAATTTATTCAAATTAGAGATAAACAAGAAATTATTGACCAATCCACTTTCTATTTTTAAATTTTACTTCAGTTATGTACCTATCAGAGCTGCATGGACTCAGGGAAATCCTACAGACTCAAGCCATTTTCTTTTTTATGACCTGCATATTATTTTCTTCCTAAACAAAAAAGCAGTTTAGAAAATACTGACATACTTGGATAATTACCAATGAAAAGTTTATGGTAATGACTTACCAAGAGCTTAGGAGAAATCAAAATTGTTCTTCCTATCTCCACAGAATTCGGAAGCTCGCGAATTAACTCCAACTGTATGAATGGGGCAGCCTCTTCTAAACAAATAGAAGTTTAATCTTTTATTAAATAATATAATGTTTAGGGCACTGATTTAAAAGGTATTTAAAATCAGAAGTGAAGAAATGTTCAGCTTATAATAAATTTAATGCAAGTAACTAAAAGCTAAGAAAAGGAGGATGTTCAGTCATTTTATTAAAAAGAACAATATGGGCAAAATATACCAACTTGGATCCAGATTAGGCATAAATGTTATTTCTGAGCAAAAAACAAGGCTAACGAGACTGTTCCAAACATCAATTCATAAAATTTAGATACCTCAGAATAATGGAGAAATAAGAATTAAATGTGAAACACACAAAATTATTATTTTAATCAACTAATTCACATACCTTCATCATCGCACTGTGCAGTTCCTGAATGAAAAATAAAGAATAATAATGCAGTCATTTTCCAGGTGAATATAATTTAAAGGTAATGCTTTGTTATATTTTTGTCATGACTAATAAAGCCTTGTTAAACAAGTAACAGTGTTAGTTGTAACATGATACATGAGATTTAGCTGATTCTAATGTTCTTTGTATAGCCAGGCACGAGTCAGACACTGGCCCCTGCCCACCCCACTCAGGGAAAAATTATATGGGGCACCTGCCAAACTGGAGACCACAGTCCGGTTTGTTCACGAAGTTGGACTTGTTGTCTGAATCCTCCAACATATTCTCAATTAAGAACGAAGAAGAAGAAGAAGAAGCTGATTCTACAATAGTTTTTAAAAAACCAAGTAAAATACTTTTTCACATTTCAGACAAGATGAAAAATGGGGTAAATGAAAAAAGGATAAATTTTTTTCCGAGTTACCTAAAAAGGAGACAGTGTAGTCAGATGGTAGGGCATATTACAATTAACTGAAAAGTTGACTGTTCCAAACATCAATTTATAAAATTATGATACCTCAGAATAATTGGAAAATGAGTATTAAATGCGACAGACTCAACATTATTTCAATCAACTAATTCACATACCTTCATTATCGCTTTGTGCATTTCCTGAATGAAAAAAAAAGAATAATAATGCAGTCATTTTCCAGGTGAATATAATTTAAAGGTTATGCTTTGTTATATTTTTTTTCATGACTAATAATGCATTTTTAAACAAGTAGCAGCGTCAGTTAAAATTTAATGCTTGAGTTTTAGATAATTTTATAATAGTTTTAAAAAAAGAGAACAGTCACATTTCACATTTCAGACCAGATGAAAAATCGGGCACATGAAGTAGGGATAGTCTTTTTCTTTTAAGTACCTAAAATGTGGGATAGCATGGTTGGATGGTAGGGCATACCAATTCTAACTTGAAAGTCTTGAGTTTGAATCTCAGGTTTGTGTCAGTAGAATGTGACTGAGTCAATCCAGCTCTAATGGGTACCTGACTCACATTAGGAAAATTAAAGGCAGCTGGCAGCTGCTGGGAATAATGTTGAGCACACCATCCCTTCTAATGCCAAGGTCAGAGAAACAGGTGAACTCTACTTCACTTGCCCCATGGACCGTCAGGTTTGAAATTGAAAGTGTACTTTATTTTTTAACAATCAATACTTATTTTTCCCTGACTCATCATATAGGCTACCCATTAGAGGTGGGTGAAATTTGGGACATCCAACACACTCAAGCCTATCAAAACAACTTCAAAGTTTCTGAATAGTTGTTATCATGCTTACTACACAATGCTTAATAACAGTAACATGCAAACAGAAGTTCATTATCTTTAACTGAGACTTTTTTTTTATACATCTATGTTTATAAATAAGAGTGTTGTTATAAAATTTTATTTATTGAAAAATACAAACCATTGCTTTTCTGGAAACATTTGGAACATGCATGGCCCATAATGATCATTATTGTTTCCAGGCCTATCATGTAAGATAAGGTAAAGATATCATCATTAGACATCCATTATAGACTACTGGCAGTACTAGCTACTTAGTTGACTGCTACAAAAGTTTTTACTTTAAAATAGTTTTAACCATCAAGCCAACTTGATAAAAAAAAGACTGATACCATCTTTACACATGCATATAATCATATAAGGATAGATGTTTATAATGCCTTAGGCTTAATTTAACATTGAATTCTTCATACCACTCCTGCACCCACCATAACTTCTAATTCTAATCAAAGAGGAATCAGTACCACTGCTCGCACCCCTCAAAATTTCTCACGCCTGTAAAACTATTAGTATTATGCTGTTTAAAATCAATATCTGGCCTATTTAGCCATTGATTTTGGTTTATTATTCAGTCATCTATAATAATTCACACAAATATATCACAATATACTTCTATTAAAGTTTAAAGCCTTAACAATGAGCCAGAGGCAACTTTTATACACATTAATGACTACTCTACAAGACTACTAACAACACTAACTAGTTACTAGTACTACTAGTAACTTACTACTATAGACTCTATAGCAGTGGTTCCCAAACTTTTTCGAGTGGCGACCCCCTTTTACAAAAAGTAAGTGACCTGCGACCCCCATGGAATTACAAAGTCGAAATTAATATGGAAATTTATAAGGACTAAAGTAAGATTTTCCTGTAGACTTTCAAAATGAATTATTCTTGATAACTGTTTTAACACGATGAGTAAAATTTCATGCTATTAACTAGCCTCAACATTCGAGGTTGAGTTTTTGTTAACGCCAATCTCATGTCATTCTCAACATTTAATTTTTTTCTTTTTTTTAATTGGTTGGAAAAGTGTTGAAAATCTATTCTGGCAAAGATATGTAGACACAAAAGGAACTCGAAAGGCAATCAATTTTACATTTGGTAATAAATGGTGCATACTACACCAAAAATGTGAGCAGTTTTTCATGTGACGTGGAGTCATTCCGCAAATTTAAGAATTCATCTTGTAATTCATCGGAAATGTTGGAAACATCAGAGGGATGCAGAGAATGGGTTACGTGTCAATGCAGTTTCTTCTTCTTTCAGCTGAGGAAAATAACACTGCAATTCATTTTCTAGAGATTTAAGATGCCCAGAAATCTCCCGTTTCAATATTTTATTCATCTCATAATCAGATTCAGCAACCACACTGCAATAATGGCAATATTTCCAAGATTTATTTTTCTTCGCCAATATAAATGCCCCGAGATTATCATGAAATGAGATAATATTAGTTGATTTTGTTTGTTGATGTTCGAATATATATGCTAGGTATGATACTCTCTGCAACCACACCATGTCATTAAAGTATATCAAAAGGCCTTTTTTCTCTTGCACTTCCAAGAACAACTTGATTTCATCTTTCAATTCAATACACTATTCTCAATATTTCCTTTCGACAACCGGCGTACTGTAGTGTAGAAAAGCAGAACCTTGTGATCCTATTTGTTTCTTTGCACAGTTCTTTAAACAGACAAGTGTTTAGGGCTCTAGATTTAATATAATTTACAACTTTAATTAGCAATGGAGTCGGAAGAGTCTTCCTGGCGAGGGCATACAGGTGAATTATGCAGTGGATTCCCCTTGGTTAGGGAGCTAAATCTTTTATTGTTTTCTAAAAGCCTGATTTTGACCCAAACATAGATGATGTTCCATCCGTACAAACCCCACAGCAGCTTTCCCATTTTAATCATCCAGTTTCAAAAAACATATTTATTTTCTCCATAATATCTCCACAAAATAGCAACTCATCTGAATGAATATATTATATTTCACAAAGACAAGCAACTGAGAATACGAACTCATGTCTTAAGATTCATCAACTTGAAAAGCAAACAATGGTGGAAGTTTGATTTAATTCAAAATTTGTTCTTTAACATCTACAGACATTTCTACTATAAACCGCTGAATTGTATTATTATTATTTTTTGCATCTTTACTGCACTGGAATCCCCAAGAATTAATTTCAGCATCTTCAACAGGCAGGGTTTGATAAGATTTTCTCCTATTGTGATGTTTTTGTTTGGTAATTTGTACTAATTTCTAATGTGATTTCATATGATACTTGTACTAATGCTGTATTTCCTTTAAGAAAACGTCTGTTTGATTTAAGTCTCTGAAGTTTGCAACTAGCTTCATGCAGACGAAAGAACGTTAAATGACAGTTAAATGTCAAATACGTTTCGTTAAAGTTTTGAAGGTTTTATATTTTATTTTATAGACTTATGACTAACACCGCGTTTACACTTACGACATGTTATGTGTATATGGAACATATTTTGAGTCGCAGGGCACAAAACCACGCCCCTTTTTTGCGTGCCAGTTTTTGTCTTCCCTCGCCGAGCGAAAACCTAGGACATTTTTCTGAATTTTCAGACGAGTGCGCATGCGTCTATGCATAGTAAGCGCATCCTCTCAGCTGATTGCCAAAATATAACTTACATACTGATCTAGAGCGTTTGAGCACACACTTTAAAAATGTATAGCTTCTATAGGCCCTACTAAAAAATACATTTTTAATAATTACTTATTATTTCTTTAATTAAATCCCAAACACGTTTTAGTTAAACCAGTCTAGTTTGTAATTGAAATAATAATAAAATATATTATAAAAATATATTAACCAAACTTATTGTTAAAAGTTATTCTTCAATTTTCCTTGACCCATTGTTTGAAGTGTATCCACATATTTTCAATGTCTGACTGATAGAGGAATAAATCTATAGGCCTATCAGAAGTGCTTGTGGGATCACACCAGTGCTGACTATAAAAACAGGCAGATAACAAGTGATAGACTAATTAATTAGGTTTAAAATAGAGTCTTGGTAGTGAGTACAGTTATAACTCCATCTCAATATTTGTAATGGACTTGGCAAATGCAAATTTATCGAAGAAATCAGGCCCTTCACAGCAGCCAAATGTTTAGCCCTGTTCATTCAAATCATACAAGCTGTTTTTGAAGGATATAAACAAGCAAAGAAGTGGCGTACTTTGGGGTCGTCCATAAATGACGTCACACTCGTAGGAGGGAGGGGGGTCTGTAATTTTGTGACGGTGTGTGATGAGGGGGAGGGGGGTGTCAGATGGTGTGATGTCACACTTTTGCATTATCAAAAAGCAATGTTAGAAAACGAATTTTAGACGTTATTTTGCGTTTTAGAAAACTGTTTTAATAAATTGTAATAGGAATTGATTAAAATACTCTATTTTAATAGATTTCAAACAAGATTTTGGAAAAATGTCAATGTTTAAAAAAAATTCAACTGCAATTTTGAGTGGGGTTGTAGGCTGAGTTGTGACGTCATTTTAGGGGGGGGGAGGTGGGTCTGGCTTTTTGTGACGACATTTGACGGAGGGGAGGGGGGGGAGGTAAAAATCGTCAACAAAAAAAGCGTGACGTCATTTATGGATGACCCCTTTCTAAAGCAATATGACTTTTTAAACTTTTTAATTTGGAAATTATGAGAAGGTACATCAGAAAGCTACAAAGTTACAAAGTATCGTAAAGTGACAGCTAGCTGGGGAAATGACGACAATGGGGGTTGGGAGGGAGGGTAGGTGCTGTGGAATGGGAGCAAGGTAGTAGTAGGTTGGTAATGTCTTAGACCCGTGCTATTATACAGAACTAACATTATTTCTAGCTCAGTTGCTGACACTCCAATAAAATTTCTTAAATGTTCCTGTTCTCTAATTTTTAGATAATTTATTGTTGTATTGTAGGTACAATGACTACACCCTTTTCCTATAAATAATAAATCTGCGTGACCACTATATCTAGGTTGTTTTATTTGTTTTTTTACTTTGATTACTCTTTCGTTTAATTATCTAGGCTTATATAGCAGACGCTCTCGGTCAAAGGTCATGTTTATTTTCAAAAATGTTCTATAACATGTTCTGTGTGAATGCTAAAGTATACAATACATGTTCTGTGAACAAAATGTTTCCAGAAAAAAATAACTTTTGGCGGGTTTTGTGTTCTGGCGATGTATAGTAGTATAGATCTACATGTCGTAAGTGTAAACGCGGTATAAGAACAACTTTGCACAGTATGCATTATTAATATTTTCCTCTATTTCATTTCCGAATTTAAGATAATAGGCCTAAAGATATTCTATTCTTCTAAATTATTGTGTTTTTCATTGCTTGCTTGCTAGTTGCTAGAGACTCAGTTAGACTAGTTAGAGTTAGACTAGTTAGACTGTTAGAGTAAGTCACTGAGTAAGCTGCTAGCTGCTCGTGCTAGGGTTAAGTAAAACAAAAAGTTACTAGATCTAGATCTAGTTAGTACTGTAGTAAGTAGTTACTTAGTTACTGTTAGGTACACGGTACACTATTAGTAAGATAGTATAGTAGTTAGTTTAAGTTTAGTTTAGTTACAGTGAGTTAGTCAACCTCTTCGCGATCCCCCAGAAAGCCCATCCTTCATCTAGATCTAGATTCTAGTCACAGAATAGATGTAATGTAGACTTAAAATCAAATGTAATCTATTAGACTTAGATTTTAGATCTAGACATAGAATTCTATGTAGTATGTAGTCTGTAGAGTCGTAAACCTCTTGACTTACACTTATTTACTTGAAAGTACTTTCACTTTCACTATGCTCTTTAGTAGTAATACAAGCAATAGCAGTTTAAAATGACAGTAATATATTTCGATTAATAAATAGGCCTACTCAATAATAATTTGTATTAATTTTTTTTTAAATGTTATACTTTCAACGCACCCCCACCCCTTCCATAGTTTACCATAGATTATGACCTATTGTCATTGAGTAGGCCTCCACCATTAATTGGTGATTGAAGTAATAGTTGGCCTAACTACTAGATCTAGATTTAGGCCAATATTTTTTCACATTTTTTTTCAAAGTGACTGAAGCAAAAAGAGTGTTGTTTGTGCGTAGCCTTATGCCTTATATTATATAAATAGAAAAAAATATTTTCACAACATGTTTACCTCTCCTTAATTTTTTTTTTAAATTCATAATCCATTTTGAAATTTTTAAAAATATTTCAACTTGCTAATTAGTCTATTAGCTTTTAAACTTAAAGGGCGGAGAAGAACCAAATCTTTTGACCCCTCTTTTGTGGCACACTAATGACCTTTGTAACTGTTCATTGAGAAAATCTTTCTCACATTCTTCAAGGACAGAGCTAGTTGGTAGTGCTTATTTACGGCATAGGTACACATTTTCAATGTTTAAAGACACCTATTGTGACAATGAGCTTTAAACAGAATTATTAGGTAAAAGATAGCAGGGAAGGCTAAGGGAGACATTGAGGCGCACTGTGGGGGGGGGGGGGGGGGAGAGCAGAGGCAGGACTATCACCGGATACCAGGAAAATTGCCAATGATGACAAAATCGGAAGAAACTTTCTGTGGCAACCCCATGTGTCTTGGGCACAAAAAGGAAAAGATGATGATGAAAATTGACAACTTATGATCCTAGTTGTATAAAATAAATCAAAAGACAGTTTTAGCATTAATTTATTTGTTGTAAAATTGTTTTAACAAGTAAATTGAAATGAAGATATGGTACAATATTTAATAATCTCTAATGCCAAAACATCAGTTCCAGTCTCAACAAAGTTGGGATGACAATGAGAAACATTTTAAAAGTTTTTAACAACATTCAATAAAAATCAATTTTAATGTTAACTTATTTTAAGGCAAATTTATAATTTGTATCTCAATGAAAATACAATAATTGTATCATGTTAGAAGTTGTATCATTTTTCAAATTGGAAGAGCAGTCTAATTACAAAGCAAATAGACATTACAATTACTGTTAAATAGATTAAAAGTCACCATGTATGACTAATACTAAAACACAACTGCCTATGACAACTTCAGTTGTTTATTTTTTAATCAAGTTATTCTAACCCATGAGAAAAATCAATGAGAAGCTGAATAAGCAGTGTAAATATGTTGGTGTAAGGTGCTATATTTTTTAACAATTATCACAATAAAAAGAATAACTAGTTTTCAGCCCTTGAAACAGAAAATCATCAAGTTAAAACTTTTTTATTTTCCAGTGATTAGATTAATCTCATTAGAACAATTAAAAAAGTTTCTACAATCAGCCGGTAAATGTAAAGCTGGTATTCTGACATATATCATTTCATGTATATGAACAAATTCAAACACTTACTCATTACCTTCTGAATTTAATATACAATTAATAGCATCACTTCAATATATGACTTCTCAAGTCAACTTGAAAAAAAAATAAGTTCATAGAGTTAAAGTAAAACAGCAAAAAATGGTATCAGATGAAAACAAAACACAGCAGTAGATGAAACAAACAAAAAAACTGGTTCAAAATAAGATCTTTCATAATAAAACAGTAAACAAATTTAACAATGGAGACAACATACATGCAAGGTGATCATAATCAAAATAAATTTTATGTTTTGTTCAACAGCCAATATGATTTTTTCAAATGGCTAGTACACGGATAATATATATGATAAAGCCTAATTTCAATATTGACATTTGATTTAACAAAGCTTTTTTGTTTTCATTTTTAAGACCTTTTTGGCTATTACTAAGGTCATTACAGCACATTTTAGTTGGACAAAACTTGTTTGAAACATAAGGTTTATAATCCTCAATACAGAAAAGTAGTATCAGGCAAAGCAGTTTCAGCCATCAACTAGTGTCCAAAGCACAACCATAGCAAGGCGTATCATCAATGGGACTGGCAGTTACATGGTATATAAGTTGAGCATTATTGATAATGTTGTATACTGTTTTAAGTGGCAGAGATACAATGGTCATTCACTGAAGGTGTAGATATGCAAAATTTTATAATTTAAAGCACAAAGAAACATTTAAATATTTTAATTACTTGAAAATGTACTTGGAATGACAAAACAACAATTTTAAAAGCAGATCTTTAAATACCCTCTTAGCTGTTATTAACACAAAAAATGCTTTGATGGGCATTAAGTATGAACTAATTCAAACACTACTACAAAGTTTATTAGGGGTTATCCATAAATGATAGCCTGCTCTAAGGGGTGGTTCTGACTGTGATATGCTATATGAAATTAATTAGATGTAGTATTATTTTAAGTGTTTTGGAATTTATAGTAAATTTGGAGAGGGGAGGAGTTTGTTTTTTGTGATGTGTCAATATGTAAGTGTGGTGGGTGGTGTAATACAAAAAAATTAGCTAATATTGAGCAACATCATTTATGAATGACCCCTTATAACAAAAAAAAAAGGATTTTAACAAATACACAAATTGAACAAAATCAAGAATTAGTAAAGCTATTAGAAATTATTTAAATCTCTTGTTAAGCATTTTTTGACAACTAAGTTTTTAATCTTGCCATACACTTAAAACAGCAGCTAGTAATTAATCTTAAAACTAAAAAGTCTAATACATTTTATTTCTTTTAATAAATACAACATATTCAAGAAAACATCACACTATTATTTTTTAAAATAATTATCTTGATCCCTTAATATTTAAAAAAAATCAGTCTATCACAATCATCAACTAATCTTTTTCCTCTCCTTCCCATACACAGAGTCTAGCCCAAGACCAACAAACACAAGAGCTGTGCCACTCCACTGTTGTATTGACATTGGGTTTTGGAATATTATGACGGAGGCTAAAATAGTGAAGAACTTTCTTGTGGTTGTAATAATGGAGCAAGTTAATGGTCCAAATGAGGTCACAGTTATAAAAATAAACATCTGGAAAAAAAATTGTGTACAAGCCAATTTATTAGAATGTATAATATAAACATATAAATGACAAAATCTTAGAACTTTAAAAAATCTATAAATTGATATACTCGATTTTTTTTTAAACGAAACAAAAAATTGTTTACCTGGCCTAATGCAGATGCTAAACTGAAAGTGATCATGTTCATCAGCACAAATGGATAACGGCTAGCAAAGTTTATAAACTCAAACAGCTCCCCAGTAGCCACCAAACCTTTGGAAAAAAATACATGATATATAACCTCTTTACCTATTTTAATATCTAAGTGCAGTTAATAATGGAACGACACTTTACAACTAATTAAGTGTTTTGGGTGAGGTTAAGATTAATTTATAAAGACTATTTTGTTAAATAATTTACCGATAGCAAGCCACAAGACTGAGAAGACATTAATGAATAGCATCATGTTGTTGGCGCCTGTTTTGTGAAATGATTTCATTCTGTCCTGAGAGGCTCCAGTCAGACCATCAAGAGTGAGAGAAACAAGCTGCAAATGTAAAAAGTGTATTTCATCAGCTATCTAGAGAGAGGTAACTGTGTATATTGCAAGGCAGGTAACTCACAGCTGATTAACACTAATGAGACTTCTAGAAACATAAAGACTTAAGATTAAACTTTTTAAAATATTCAACATTGCTTTGAAGTTTTAACCCAAACCCTGAAAAATCCTAATTCTATAGACTTTTCATGTATATTAGTATATATGGTGTTAGTTATTAACCCAGTCTGATCATATATTTCCTTAAAAGAATCAGCAGCCTTATTTCATTTTGCTATCTATTTCAAGGAACACTTACCAACAAAATCTCTCCTGTACCAAGTATTGAAGCAGTTTCAGATTTCTTTGAAGACTTGTTATCTTTGTACATGAACATGGCAACTCCCAAAACAATCAGCAGAACACACAGGTATTTGGCCAGTGGATATCTTTTCCTGGCAAACACAACACCTAGAATCATCACTGGAATGGGTTTGATTGACTTGCCAAGAACCTGAGAAACAAATTTAATCATTTTTATTACTATCATGCAATGGAATTTTTTTTTATTTGGCGGCTGGATTGGATTACCGAAAAGCAGAAAATGTGCAACCTAAAAGTATGCAAGGTAACACTTTTTTTAATCAATAGTTTAAAGACATTAGCAAAGAATGACCACATTAAATAGTATAAAGAATTTGTATTTGTTTATTTATTTGTATCTGACCATTTTCTTGGGAACACAAGGTAAAAATTTAACAAACTGCACCCCTTTACTATAGCAAATTTAAGCGTTTGGTTATCTTGTTCAGGTAATCTAAATTATTCTTATTAAATTAAAAAGTGTTATGCCAGAGACAGTATTGGTAGTAAAAACATTTTAATGTACAGCTGTGTTACCTGAGTTGGGTATGACACATGCTGCAGGGCATGGTTGCTAGCCAGCATTGCAAACAGGTATGTTAATGAGCACACTGCGTAAAGTGACTTGGGTGTGGTGTCCTTCTCTTTTGAGGAGAAGAAAATCATGGCTGAAAAGAAAAAAGTTAATACTTAAAGGTATTTCAAACTTAGTTAATGCAAACAAAAAGAAAACTACCCAGTACTCTAAAGCTAACCCCTCACCAACCGATTCCCACTTAATATGATTTCAATGTTTACATGGAAAATTGGAATGTAATGATACTAGCTCTGACCCCAAGTAAATTTCTGCCTTCAAAATATCTTACAAAATTATGACAGATAATTCAATCAAGTTTTACAACTAAAACAACCAAAAAATACTACTTAGTTTTAATACAAACTAATATTTTGTTTACTTGCCTATCTTTGCATAAATAGCATTGATGACACATTGCACAAAAACCAATGACAAGGTGAAATGGAACTTCTCTTGATTCTCTCCTTCTCCATATTTACCTTTTGTTCTGTGAAAGTGCAAATTAAAGTAAAGCCAGTTATTCTGAGATAGTTTACAAAATCATTGCAAATATAATCCTCTACTTTAATAAACCAACTTGATGTTTCCTGATGCAAAAGCATTGCAAGTTTAACTCTATTTCCTAAACCAACTAGAAGCTTTCAGTATTTAGAAAACAGGACTTTAGGTAAAAAAAAAAGTTTCATCTATGTACATTTTTAAAACTATTTTTTAACTAATTACATCAAATTTTACCTGTAAGAACAAATATATTTACAAAATTATATGTGCACAGTCACAGAGAAATAATGTACAAATTTGACATTATTTTCAATGTGAGTTTTTACTTTTTCAATATTAATGGATATTTTTTTCTTATTCACGTAAGAAGATTAAGTTATTATATAAAAAAATTCAAGGATTAACAGCTCAACAGAAAAATGTCTCATCTGACATAAATTTAAATCCCTGTGTCTAGTGAAACATTTTTTTTTTCAAACTGGTCAAACTGGAAATAGGCTATTTTTAGCTATGGCCAGATACAGTAATTAACAAAGACAGGTTTTCAAACATGACCGCCAATAGGTGAGCTCTAGACAAATGTAAAACTGATTTCTTCATGTAGTTTTATAATTGTAAGCTGCAGAGCAAAACGTGTTCAACAAAATACAGCATTTCCATTAGTTTTGTAAAAAAAAACTAAAACAAACATTATTTGAATAAATCAATTATTTTTTTAGATTGGATATGGTAACATTTGGTTAGTAAATAATCTTGAATAAGCTTTAACCTAATATAATTTAATCTAAGTTAATGCCACTGTTCTGTATTCTCTCAGCTAAGCTGTATTGACCAGCCAAAACAATAAATGAAAGTGGGCAACTGCTTTCATTAGAATTGTGAGTTCAAGATGGTAGACAAAAATATCAACTAGGTAAAGCAATATATTAGCAGAGAGTGAAATCTAGACTTCATCAACTCTAAGTAAGTACTTTCAATTGCAAAAAATGTTATAGAAGAACAATCTAAGCAAAGGCTATTTATATATAATAGGCCTATAAATAGGGAGGAGTGTGAATGAATGAAGTTGCAACTGTTGTTGCTGTGGGTATGAATTTTTAACTTTTCTACTCAAAGGTTAAATAAAGGTGACTGTTGAGAATTGTGAAAAAAGGGGGCAGGCATGGTCGGGCTGGTAAAACTCATGGCTGCTTAACCGACCAAAAATTCCCCCAAGTTAGCACCAGCAAAAAACTAAGAAAACACCCCCTAAGCTGTAAAGAGATGGGAAATACAAGAGCACAACACTTGCTAAAGCCGTGCATTTCTGAACTAGTGTCTGGAAAGTCAACAATAAAAATGACTGATTTACAGTAGGCCTAAATATTTAATGTTATGTTTTTGTTTGAAAATCATATTTTAGGCAAAAAGTTTTGTTCTTTGAACACTGTGATGTTGATGAGAAGTTTATTTTATGCATCAGTAAAATAATCTATGTTTTAAATTGAACAATCATATTTTATTTTTCCTATCAAGTAAGAATGATTCAGTGATAATATTGATATTATTATAATTAAAGCTGGTGGAGTATGGTACCTCCAAAAAAGTTAAGAACTAGATTAGAGATGTAGATCTGACCTTAGATATCTTTATTATCCAGTTTAGTAGTTAGGTCTAGTAGTTGGTAACTGTTAGTTGTTTCACTTTGCAGCTAGATCTCAGATCTAGACTAGATAGCCTACTAAATTCTCTTTTAGTTTCGCTAACTTTTAGATTTTAGATCTAGACTAGATCTAGATATATTTTATCTAGATCTAAATCTAAAGTCAAGATCTTGATCTAATCTAGAGTAAAGTGCCGCAAGCTGTAACACACCGCTGAAAAAATCCAAACTCCTGATTTTTAACAGGCGATATTTTGTAACCGTTTCACATAGAAACAAACCGGAAGTACTGTGTTACTCAGCTGCCATTCTGCTACCCTAATATGTATAAGTCATTTTGTGTTACTACGCATAGAATTTAAGATTTTATTGCGACAATTTTCCCCTTTTTTTTGTCTGCGGCCGTCTGTCCCTGCTCGCATATCGACCGTATTTTAAAATTTTATTTTCAATTGTAATAATCGAAATAAATATTTTACACATTTAAACGTTTTGTTGATTGTATTATTAATTGATTGCAAAACAAAAAAGTAGAGAGTAGAAAATAAATTTTATATTACATTACATATATATAAAATTCTCTTCATGGAGGGACCATGCGGGACACCACGTATACACAGGCCACCCCAGCCTCTCCCTCGCTTTCTAGGCATGCTCAACACTGACAACAGACCATTTTGTTACCACCCCCACCCCACCAGTCTGGTGAGCTGTTTACAATCTTAGAGCCGGGTCGAATTAGTCGGCTATCACAGGCAGATAATTTAGATTTTTTTTTTATTTTTGAAACTAAAGGGAGGTAATAACAAGTTCTGCTTTGTTCTTTGCCATATGTAAACTGTTGTCACGGATGACTGCTTTCACAGGGGGCGGGGTGAGGGGGAGGAATGGAAAGTGAGGGTGAGGATAATCATCCTTCAAAAGCTACTGATAGTGTTTTAAAGCAAAATATTTTCAGCCACAGCATTGGTAGTGTCAAATTCACAAAAAATGATTTACTAAAAAATAGAAATAAAACAACTAAATAGCTGTGTATGCTACATTGCAGGTCAGCTCATATACACTATTTTTTAAATACAAAAACATTTTTCTCCATTGTTTATTGCGCCATTACACGTGAAAACCAAATTGTTTTTGTTTTTTCTTTAACTTTTAGTTAGTTACCGAAAATATTAAAAACATCAAATAGGCCTACATCCAATCTTTCGTAAAGTCCGAAAAAACCAGACAGACAGGATTTTATAACCATATTAATTGTAACTACGCTGTTCATGATTTTAAAATTAATTATTGGACCTCTCAAATACCTTTGAGACTTTTCTCGGCCATTAAGAAATTAAGAACATCCAAACAATTATTGGATCTAGAATAATCTAGATTAGATATTGAGCAAAAAAACAGGAGGATTGCTGCAGCAGTGCGGCACTTTAGTAGACTTTACTAGATTCTAGATGATCCCTAGGTCTCACTAGCTAGTAGGTTTAATTATGGATTTTTAAAAATAAAATATGGATCTAGAATAGATTCTAGATCTAGATTCTAGAATCTAGATCTGGATATCTAGAATCTAGGGTAAGTCTCCATTTTAGAGTATTTTATTAGAAAAACACTAGGATTAGAGCTCGATCTAGATCTACTTTTTTTTAATGAATGTGAGTTTTAATTAGAAAAGGTATAAAAAAAAAAAAACATTAAAAAAGCATATGGACAGTTCGAATTGAATAGCGTGAAAAAAAATCCCTTCACAGTCGAGGGTTCACCGTGAGTTCACATTGACTTTACTTATCAGCATACGTCAAGCAAGAACATACATTTACATTTTAATAATTATTTCACATTTTGAGGAGGATTTATGTTTTGAAAAATACAAAAATGTTTCCTTGTTTCCTTTATGTACCTGTTTTTAAACAATTAAATTAAAACTTTTCAGTAATAAATGAACACCAGCGATGTTTCCATCAGATGCAACCATGCTCATTTACTAATATAGCAGCCATCTTGTTAAAGTTTTATTTTTATAGACTTATAGTGCGAGATTCAGGCGGAAGTCACTCTATTCTACAAATGGCTGCTGTTTATATAGCAAATCTTGCTTGCAGACACTGCTGTTTAAAGTTAATTACTGGCCTATATTGATTATTTAGCCATTGATTTAGGTTTTTTATTCATTTATCTATAATATTTGACACAAACATGTCACAATATTCATATAGATCTCTACTTCTATTACAGCCTTGATAATGAGGTAACATTTTCGTACATTAATAGCCGCGGGCGATTTTAATACCCAAAACGATAGATTACCGGCTTATTTAATATTTATTAAATAAGCCCAATGTTTTCCTAACGTTTTTGTATGTTTCGGTTGTGTTTATAATAAAATACGCTCAACTGGAGGTGAACGTGAAGCTGGGAATAAAATACGCTAAAATGGAGTTTTACCGAATCTAGATCTCGGTATAATCACGATATAGCATCGGTTATTATTTCGGAACTGTACAGCAGTAAAAAACAGTAAAACCATGGGGTAGTCTGTTAAACCGTTCCGGAAACCACAGGAAATACTGTATACCATCATTTATATGCCGCCATATTATTTTTAATACATAATGTTGAAAAATGTGCAAGGATTGATTTTAGTTGCAATTTAAATACTGTTTTGCTAATTATTTTGTATTTCTAATTATTTTAAGTGTATGTGCTAATTATTGCTGCTACTAAACATTATTCTAGTTAATAGTTATTCTTACTACTTTTAACTTTAGTAAATCTAATCGTCTTATTTACTAACAGAACTAGAGCTGGTTGTCGCAAATCTTCTGCAGGTTTTTTCTGTTTCTTAAAAAAAAAACATTAATTACTACACTCGACTTTATTAATAATATTTAGATTTACTAATTGTTGCTAATTTTTTGTCAGTTAAAACATTAAATTAAGTTAAAACATTAATATAATGTAGGCCGTTTCGTTGATTAGATGGCTGGATTGACCTATGACCCTGAAACGTCACGCGTCGTTTTCTGACGGTTTTTACGTTTATTTTAGGGGTCCTATCCACGACAAATGAAAAAGCTGTTAATCTCGCATATTCTTATCATTAATTTAACACAAGATGCTAAAAAATGGATAATATGCCTTAGAATGCCAGAAAAAAATCGCTAGAATTGTAGTTGTAAATAATGAGAGGATTTCTAGTGGAGCACTCTCCGTATAAACTGAACCGCGGCCAAAAGCGACCGTATAACGGGGAAAACGGCCTGTATAACGGTAGATTAATATATAATTTAGATATTTACCATGTATATTTACAGTATTATGGATGATCTTTACCAAAAATCCAATTACCCCGTAAGTAACCATGTGACAATTTCTCTCTGCTATTTTTAGTAACGTTGCGTCATTGTTACGCTAGTTGCCAGACAGAAACAACTAGTTTTTTGTTTTTTGCGGAATGAACTGTTAAGTCTAGTATTTTAATTATAATTCAATTGTAGCATGTGCGGAAAAAGTAAAATTATGGACATTATTATTATTGTATTATTAATTTTATTTGTATATTGATTTTTTTCTTCTCTGTGGGCCGACAGTAGCTGCATTGAATTTAATTCGTGACCCGTGGTTAACCTTGTCAACGCTGCGTGGCCTATTCGTTTATATAATTAGTGATGCTCGTTCAGTGGCCTTTTTCAGAGCTAGGCCTAATTACGGGCGATTTTTAGACTTAATTGATCGGCCGTTAGCCTTTTTCATTGCTGCGTATTTTTAAAAAATGCTCGTTCAGCAGCCTTTTTTTTGGCGCTAAATAATCTGTTTACGGGCATTTTAAGCGTTTATTTATTTATTTTTTTAAGCTAGGCGTAGACAGATCTAGTTAAAAAAATAATCTAGCATGCCATGTGAAATTTAAAAAAAAAATGACCGGACTTTTTTAAAAATGTCCAGAAGTAGGGAAGTAGGTCTGTTTTTCAATTTGCTTGAAGAAGGGGGGGGGGGGGGGAGAGAGAAGTGAAGACACTGACCATCTCGTGTACGCGTGTTCATTCTATTACGTGTACTATAGGCCTGCTGAAGTCACTGTGACCCCAGTGACAGTGGTGGGATTTTTCATCCATGGGATAGTAAACGTAAGCAAGCAATCACGCGAGTGACGATGTTTGGAGATTTTATTATTAAAAAAAATCAAATACGTCATGTTTTCAAGTAAATAACCTAAGCTGACGCAATTACCATGGCGGGAATGAAAAGCTCATGTACACAAGTCCACAACGTAATGTTATGCCGGTTAAGGAGTAAGAATGCTGTTTCCTCGTTCATTTTCAATTCTAAGATAATTTTTAAATTCTCTCTTTTCTTGTCAACCGAGTAAGCTAGATATTTAAATGTGGTGTCAAATGTTCTCTTAAAGGGTAAGGTAGTTAATGGTGTATTTAAAATAACTGAGTAGGGGGGCCTATTTTATTTAAAAAAATCCATAATTCAACCTAATATAATGCACTTGACTTTATTTTTCTTTCAAAAATCAAATAAACTATCGTTTACAGTAACGAATGTTACCGAAACTCAACGAACATCTATATATATAATTCTCTTCTGGGAGCCGTTAGAAAACAAGCTGCAAGCGCCTCCTTGCAGTCCCCTCTCTTTCTCTCTATCACTATCACTACCACCCCCACCCCACCCCCACATTGTCTGGTGAGCTGTGGTCACGCTAAATGTTTACAAAGCTAAATGTTTACAAATCGTGAGCCGTAGAGCCGGGTTTCTATTAGGGGCAGATAATTTAGTTCGATTTTAAACTTACAGGAGGTAACTAAGAAATAACTAAGAGGAGGCTGCTTTCACGGGGGGGGGGGGGGTGTAGGGTCGGGGTTAGGGGAAAGGGGGGGTAGTGTTTTAAAGCAAATATTTTCAGTGGCAGCATTGGTACTAGAGTCTAGAGAATCTAGATCTAGATCTAGTACTGTCGAATTCACAAATTATGAATTACTGAAAAGTAGAAAATAAAACAACTAGATTCTAAATAGCGGCGTATGATACGCTGCGGGTCGGCTCGTTACCCAATAATCTCCGACGCCATATCGTGATTTTACCTAGAGTCTAGATCTCTAGATCTAGATTCTATAGATCTAGATCTATCTAGGAATCTAGATTCTAGAGATCTAGATTTTACGTAACATTGCACTTATGCAGAACTTGCTTGCAGTTGCAGAGTGCAGCAATCAGTCAACTTTAACTTACATTTTTTCTTGAAGAATTCCATAGTAAAAATAGCAAAAAAAGATTCCAGCAGCACAGACAATTAACTTTTTAGTGCTCGGTTCACCCATGGTGGTAGTTGTTATCAATACTTTGTGGTGTTTTAATTTTGTGTCCTCATTAACTTCGGCTGTCTTAACGATCGACTGGCCCGTCTCGTTCTCAGACATTAGATTACGGCGTACCTCGGACCGTAACGTGTCGTTCTATTATGAAAACTCGTGTTGACTTCCGGGTAAAGGACGATAAAAGTTAGCGATTGATTGGGTCAATTTCCAACAAGTGGGCGTGTTTACAGCAACTACAAAAGAAAATAAAAATGATAAATTATTTCAGAATTTTGATAGACTAGATCCATGTTGAAAACTCACATTATATTTTTATAATACTACTGTGATAAATATTGATTACAACAGACTTTTTTTAAAAATGTATAGATGTAAAATAGCCCACATATAAAACTCAGCACGCGTTTTTAGCGCAATTTCCATTCTGGAGAATTGCGTTTATTAACTCGTCATTTCTGGGAATGGATGGATGAATGAATGAATGTATGGATGAATGTGTGTCCGGGCTTTAAGTCGTATCTCCTCCTCAACGAAGCAATATCGATGACTAGTTCCAAAAGCAATTATGTTAAGCAAGTTACGAGAATGAGCATAGGCCATAAAAATTCCGGGTTTCTTTCATGTATTTCCCGGAAAAGCCAAAAAACCTCGAAAAAAATCAGTTTTTGTCCCATATCTCGGCAACCAGACCACTTAGCAACTTGAAACATGTACCAATCGATTCCTGCCATAATTTAGAACAATATTGCAGAAGAAAGTTTTCAAAAATATCCTCTGGTTCGGTCACAAATTTTAAAATTACATAAACACCTACAAACCGATCGTTCTTTTAGCTTGAACGCACCCCAGCATTATACGTCAGAGCTATTTTTAGATAACATAAGGAAATAGCGCATAAATGTCACTAGACTTTTTTAATTAACTTGTTTTAACCCTTTACGGCAGAAATGGAATTCATATTCTCATTAGGTCATTATCGCGAAAATAAACTAGCTGTATAGCACTAGAAAACTAAGGGCATATGACAGACTCGAATATGACGGGATATATGTAAAATGCCCAAACAACTTTTTCTGACTGTAACGTATCAACGGTGCTGCTGACCGCATCAGGAATGAGGCATTTTTTTTAAAATCTATCATTGGTCCGAGTAATTCAAATTGGGGGTCGTCCATAAATGACGTCACACTCGTAGGGGGGAGGGGTTCCGTAATTTTGTGACGGTATGTGATGAGGGGGAGTGGGGAGTCAGATGGTGTGACGTCACACTTTTGCATTATAAAAAAGCAATGTCCGAAAACAAGTTTTATAGCCATTATTTCGCGTTTTAGAACACGGTTTTAATCAATTGTAATAGGAATTAATTAAATACTCTATGTTAACAGAGTTCAGACAAGATTTTGGAAAAGTATGGATGTTTTGAGATAAAAATTCAACTGCAATTATGAGGGGGATTGTAGGCTGCGGTGTGACGTCATTTTAGCGGGGTCAGGCTTTTGTGACGATTTGTGAAGGAGGGGAGGGGAAGGTAAATATCGTCAAAAAAAGCGTGACGTCGTTTAAGGGTGACCACATTAGTGTTCTATATTAAATTTCCGTTTCACGAGAAAAGGTTATGCAGAACGACCAATTCGCAATTTTTCTGTGGGGGTGGGGGGGGGGGGCTCGTTCATAAATGATGTCACTCTCGGATTTTTGTGACGATGTGTAATGAAGGATGAAGGGAGTTCAGAAAGTGTGACGTCACGTTATTTTTTTAAAGCAATATTTTGAAACTAGAATTGGGTTTTCAACAGTAGCGTAGCGAGGAGGGGGGGGACATATGTCCCCGGGCGCCGACCTTAGGGGGCGCCAAAATGGGTTGGAAAAATAAATCGAAAGTTTGAGGGGGGGGTGCAAATCGAAATCTTGAGAGGGGGGGGTGCAAATCGAAAAGTTTGTCCCCAGGCGCCGGGCAGGGTCGCTACGCCTCTGGTTTTCAAATACTTTTTTTGTTAATTAAAATACTGTTTCATATCGAAATTCAAGGTCATCTTTAAGTTCTGGTGTTGGCAGTGAGGTATTTAGGATGGTTATAAATAGACCTCCGATTTAATCGTTAATAGTTTTGCGAGTCTAAGTCTAACGGATAGTAAATTGTGTCTGAAGTTTATTGATTAAGACATAACACATTCTTTACCTGTAATAAAACTAAGTTTAATATTTTTTATTTCAACGTTTTTCGTAATCGTTTTTGGGGCTTCTCCCCCCCCCCTTTCCCCCACCAACGTTCATTTGCCTGAATTATTACCTCCTATATATCGTTAGCCATATTCCTATCCTAACCCTATCTATAACACCCAGTTTCTTCCAGGCATCTCTTCGGCCCCCCGAAGAAAGTCTACCGCTACCCGAACGAAATGGAATTTCTATATTTATATTTAGAAAATATATACTTTTAACAGTGTCCGCCCCCCCCCCCTTGGGCATAGTAGGTTCCCCTCCCCCCGAAAATTTTCAGTCCCCCCCCCCCCCACCCTGGAGAAAAGTCTGGAAGAAACACTGATAACACCTACCCTTTACCTAATTGTAAACCTAACCACACCATAATTCATATCCCTATCCCAGCCCTGTATTTTCTTTGATCAAATACTAGCTTTATAGGTTAAGGGTCAATTAATAGTAATCGGCAGCGTGGACACGAGTTCCAAACCCAGGCTCTAGACTCTAGACCTAATATTAATATATTGTCTCCTGACCGAAATACCCCAAATGTACAAGTTAGACGATGCGGTGCAATTGGGGGGGGGGCATTAATAATAATAGCCTGGGGAGAGGGGGGGGGGGCATCAATTTTGACGTAGACAAACATTTCGGATTTTAGACCATCCCTCCTTCCCCAGCCCACACGCGCCCAATTTTGACGACCCTCTCCCCTATCGATGTGAAAGTCCACAAAATGTTGTAGACATATCAAAACTTACTACCAATTTACTACTTCAACAACATGTATTATGTACCTATTAACTGATAAACGGATTGAATTTTTCAGTAATGTTTAATGCTAAATATAGGCCTAAAAATTTGAAGTAGAAGAATCCGAAGCAGTGTTTCTTCCAGACTTTTTTCTCCGGGGGGGGGGGGGGGGAGGGCACTTGATATTTTCGGGGGGGGGGGGTCTACATTTTCCGTGGGGGCGGACATTAGTAAAAGTATATGTTTACTATATAAATTCCATCTCATTCGGTGGGGCGGTAGAGATGACTGGAAGAAACTCTGATCCGAAGTAGAGAGAAAAATGAGTATGCCTACGTTTTAAACGTCAAAGTATAAATATATATTTATTTCAATTATTTTCCCCCTCACCAACCTAAACATCATGCAAAGTATTAAAAACTTTGTTTTTTTGGGTGTGGGGGGGGGTGTCAAAAGTATTGTTCAATTTAGGCGTACTTGATAAATCTATATTAAAAATTAATATTAGCATTTATGAGTATAAGATTAAGAAGTCGCAAGCCCTCTTCGGGTTCAAGGCATTTTTTTTATTAACTTCATCGCTTGCTTACCAAATAAATGCTATTTTTATTTTGTGTGTGTGTGGGGGGGGGGGGGGGGGCTCGTCCATAAATGACGTCACACTCCGGAGGGGAGGGTGGAGGGTGTGAAGACACACTTTTGCAATAGTGTTATCTGTTACTTTACGTTGGAATTTTTTAAATTTAAATAACAATTAAAATAGGCTGAATCAAGGTTGACAGAGTCCAGTGAATATTGTAGAGAAAAAAATGTTTTATTATTTTTTAGAGAGGGGTGCTAGGCTGAATTGTGATGTTATTTTAGGTGTTGGGTCGTGGCTTTTTGTGACAATGTTTGGGGGCACTAGTTTAAGTATTCATTTGTATATAAATAATATTTAGCTCGGGCACTGCCCCCACCCCCCTCGAAGAAAAAAAAAAGAAATTTAGCTCCTATATAACATCAACACCCTAACCCCAATGCAAACCTAATCGGCGATACCATCGATTCTATTAGATATTCGATTATGAGTTTACAGCTTACTGGGCTACGTTGCGTAGATTCCAGACTTCAAGACAAAGTGGCACATGTTCCACCATCACGAAGATAAGAACAATTAAACAACAAACAGCATCAAGGATAAGTCAAACACGACTCCACGGGATCTCAACAACTATAAAGGCTTATATCTACGAATTTCTTGAAACAGGAATTGGTTGGTGTTTGTTAATTTACACTTAATAGCTATAGATCATAGATCTATAGTTTTTTATCTTAATATCTAAGAGTCACAATAAGAAGAGACTTCCCCACAATGTTTTTAGTAACTTTCCTTTTCAATCAGCTACTTTAAAAAACGCAGTGTCTTTAAATGGCCAATTAAAACTTTTTTAAAAATTCGTAATTGTTAATTTCAAATACTAGCCTATATACTATATAGTTTCTATTCTCACAGTTTTCTGCTGGGAAAAATATAAATAATATATAACACACCCTTAGCTTATAGATCTACAAAATTAAAACAATACTCCAATTAGAAATCAACGCGTTATAAACCAGTTCTGCTGGTCAAAGCGGCGTAACGTTTACCTCTAACGTCTAACCAGACTGTGTGCAGGTAAACCTATACATCAACACATGTCTAATCCCAGTTCGGTCGTGTGGGCCACCGCTTAAGTCAGTCCGACTCTTTGTTATCTTAAAGCCAGCGAACGGCGATTTCAAGCAGTATATAAATCTATGCAGCTGCCGACTTTGAAAAAAAAATCCATACGAATATCGATATAATCCCATACGTTAATCGAGTAAAAGATATAGGCCTTCTACCGTCTTCAGACAGATACGGATCGGGGCTGGAGATTTTTTGGCCCATCCCCCCCCCACCACTAGGTCCTACGCCTATAAAGCCTCCTGAGTTTCTTTCAGAATGTTTCCTCGGTCGGGGGGGGGGGGGGCGGGGGGGGGGGGGGGGGAGCGCACAGGGAAATGTAGGCCAATATATATTTTCTGTACAAATCATACATATAAGCCTATATATATATATATATATATATATATATATATATATATATATATATATATATATATATATATATATATATATATATATATATATATATATATATATATATATATATAATATATATATATAATATATATACTCTGAGACCTTATAGATTATTGTGTATTGTGGGGCGCCAGGCAATAGCAGCTAAGTGTGATTGTTTCTCATACTTTCAATTTTCTTAATGCCTAATCAGGTAGTGTTTTTTTAAGCTGTCACAATTCTAAAACGATTTGAACAGCATAATGTAAACTTAAACTTAAAGTAATACGAGCGCACTGTTGCAAATCGTTTAACGCGGAAAACTTTCATTTTGGGGCTATTAGAAAGGAGGGGCGGTTTATATCCCCTGCCTACGCCACAGTACTAGACACATTCAAGCTGGATGAAACAGTGGCGGAACTAGAAAAAAAGGGCCAACCCGCAAAAACAAATTTTCGGGCCCCTCCATATATATATATATATATATATATATATATATATATATATATATATATATATATATATATATATATATATATAAATATATAAAATATATATATGTGTGTGTGTGTGTGTGTGTGTGTGTGTGTGTACAAACAACAACTATGAACATAGGATACTCATTTCTGGCCTGATCGGGTTTTTAAAAAAAATGCTTGTTTTTCTTCAATTAAATCAAATTACAACACCTTCTTATGTGTGTGAGTGCTTAGTCTGTTTTGAAAAACTGTTTTATTTAATTTTTGCCGTATTCTTATAAACTATCAAGACGGTCGAAAGAATATGAAACATCAAAGCTTAGTATGTGTAATGGTTTCTCGTGTTATGTTTATTTCAATGTCTTTTTGTATTTATATTATTAATTTTAAATACATTTCTTTTTTATACTGTTATTCTTTAGTATGTATTTTTTGAAACATAATAATTAAGAGAAGTAATTGCTTTTAGTTTGTTTAGTACAAATCTATTAAACCCCTAATAGACTATTTAAAAAAGGGAAATAAGTCATGGAAGTAGTTTAACAGTTTGCCAATCTTTCACAATGATTTAAAAACAAAGGGAAAAAGAATATACAAGAGAGTGGAATGGTGTCTATAGAATAAAGATAATCCAACTGCAGCTATAGTATTCTTGTTACAAAACAACCATCAAGTCAAAAATAAAAGAAAATAAAGTTTTTTAATTATTAAAAAATTGATTATGGTCGGCTGTGGGCCCCCTAAATTGCGTACCCCCCCCCCTCCCCCCGCATTGCGGGGTCTGGCGGCACTGTAGTTCCGCCCCTGGGATGAAAGCTGTTCTCGTTCCGTCGATCGTGGTCAGGTTAAACCTCTCTAATCCGGCTCAAGTTACTTTTGCACCTGTTGTTGATTTTAATACGGAATTTAAATGGCACGTGTTGTTGGTTTGGATAAGTAAATTTAAATGTCACATGGAGTTGGTTTTCTTATGGAACTTTAAATGTCACCTGCTTTTGATATGGAAGTTTAAATGTCATCTGCTTTTTGTTTTTATATGGAAGTTTAAATTGTACACACTGTTAGTTTTATTACGGAAATTTAAATATCACCCGATTTTGGTTTTGATATGGAAAATTTAAATGTCACAGACAGGTACCTTGAGTCATAAAGATTGTTTCACAACGTTTATCAATATCAGTTGATGCTCTAGTTAAAGGCTCTCACATGAACATGTACCAAGGGTAATATTTCCATGTCTTAATCCTGTTTACTCCTTATGGAGCAAAGGGCCTCAATCATAACCTTCCATTTTGTCCGGTCTCCTGCTGTTGATTTTGCAGCATCCCAAGTCATCCTTGATGGCTTCAGTTCTTCAAGAAGACTCGCCGCTTCAGGGTTGTCTGGGGCGCCCTCTCTTTCACGTTCCCTAGGATTTCCTCTTTCGCAGTGTGTGTCCAACTTTTAAAAAATGCTAATTCTTATTCAAATGAAGTCTGTAACGCACAAAATATAAATATTTTATTTCAAACAGGAGCCCCAGGGTGGTTGTGTTATTTTATGCCAATAAGCAGTTTTTACCACGGGCAAAAAGCTATTTCCATTGACAAGCAGCAATTTTTACCTCTCAAACAGCCTTTTCTATTCGTACTGTCAAACAGCCATTTCTACCAACAATCATTCATTCGTACTGACAATCAGCCATTTCTACCAACAATCATTAATTTTTACCGACAAACAGCCATTTCTGCCAACAATCATTTATTTTTACCGACAAGCAGCCATTTCTGCCAACAATCATTTATTTTTACCGACAAACAGCCATTTCTGCCAACAATCATTCATTTTTACCGACAAGCAGCCATTTCTGCCAACAATCATTTATTTTTACCGACAAACAGCCATTTTTACTGTCACACAGCCATTTCCACCGAAAAGCGCCACGTGTACACATAATTTTCGTTTCGTTACCGAAACTATTATCGAACAATTCAAAAAGCTTGTTCAAAGGATGGTTAGTTAGATGAGGTCAAGCGAGTTAGGGGTAAATAGATATGTCGGTTTCAAATGCGGGGTTTCTTTCACATCCTTTTTCGCGAGGGGGGGGGGGGGCACTTACAACTTTCGAGAGGGGGGGGGGGGGAGGGGAGGAACGGAGGGACGCTGGTTAAAGCATTATTTGTACATACATTCTACTGTGTTCATTTCATCAGAGGGGAGGGGGGGGGGGGCGTAAATGTGCTCTGCTCCCCACAACCTAATAATTGATGACTGAAAGAGACGCTTAAATGGTTTTTTACCTCCCCTCCGTCACACATCGTCACAAAAAGCAAGACCCCGCTAAAATGACGACAAACCTTAGCCTACAACCCCCCCCCCTTAAAAATTGCAGTTGAATTTTTATTAAAATACGATATTTTTCCAATATCTTGTCTGAACTCTGTCAACATAAAGCATTTTAATCAATTCCTATTACAATTTATTAAAACCGTTTTCTAAATCGCAAAATAACGGCTAAAATTAGTTTTCTTACATTTCTATTTTATAATGCAAAAGTGTGACGTCACACCGTCTGAACTCCCCCTCATCACACACCGTCACACAATTACGGACCCCCCCCCCCCCAAATCCCCCTAGGAGTGTGACGTCATTATGGACGACCACCAAAATAAATATAACATGCAATGATGATTTGTATAAAATTCCATTTTTAAAGGACATCTTAAATGGTGGCCCATTACTAAATAAAGATCAACTCTTGATCTCTAGATACTATTAGTACAGATCTATATATTTACACATATTACATCATTTACATAGTACGTAGTATAGGCCTCCAAATCTTTAGATAGGAAATTTATTATCTTTCTGTTCAGTGTATGCTTGGAACCTATTTAAAAAGCCACTTCATTTTATTGTATTTATTTCTTGAAATGATGTTAAATGGGCATCGACTAAATCATTTTAATATTTAAATCATAGCTACAGGCGAAATATTTATATCTTTTCAATACTTTATTTTTCATAATATGGCCTATTTTTGATTGTTATTGTTTGTATCACGTGATCCCTGTTCATGTGATTAGCCGCCATATCAATTGGATGGATAAAGCTGCGGAACAAAATTACTCGTCGTCTTAAAACAAGTTTTGTTGACGACTGTGATCAATGTAGAATAGATTCCAGGAAATTTTTCCCTAAAGTAGGTACGAAATTTGTCTTAAGTTATTAGTTTAGAACACCAAAATTGTCTATGGAAAGACTTTAATAATTCACTTTTAAATCGTGAACAAAAATATGTTTGTGATGACCGTAAGTGTGAAGTGAGAAGATATCCCGCCCCTTTTTTCGTCCTACACCACAGTGCTCACTCTTTTCATTTTCAATCAATAATGTATCGACTGCAGATTTCGCACAGCTTGCGTAGTCAGCTTTGAGTCGGTGACTCATCGCTCGTTGCCATCTAATGAACATTCGAAATTTCCCACTGACAAACATGACCAATGTTTACATTTATTTATTTATTTACTGGTTTGCACATTTCTGGTTTGCTTCTCTGCTTTCTCATTTATTTAGTCATTTAACAGCTGCTGTTGTTTATAATATGATAATATGTAATGAGTGGTAATCTACTACTACTACTAGAATAACTGGATGTAGAGTCTAGTTAGACTTTAAAATATTTTGTTATAGGGAAGAGAGAGCTATTAAATTAAATAGCTTACAAAATATTTTAAACAGAAAGCAGATTTATAAGTTATAACTAGATCTATAACATAACTACTAACTAAAATATTCTAGATAAACAATTAACTTGTAGAATCTAGGTTAATTTTATTTTAATAGGTATTAAGTTTAGATTAATTATAATTATTATAGGCCTAAAGTTTATAACTTTATAGTTATACTCAATACTCCGTTTGCCTAAGGCCTATTGGCTATTAAATATTATAAAGTATAGTCGATAGGCCCTATTTTTCTAAAACAAATTTAAAATAATTTAATGGATGATATTTCGAGTCAACCTTTTTTTAAAAAGAAAATTTAGTCACCATACTTTAAAAAAAATCACAGGCTAGTGGTTTAAAAGAAATATTTTGCTATTTTAGGCCTGAAACTAATCCTAGCAGCAATACACTACTAACAATACTAAAATATTTCTTGTATAGCTAAAATGATAAATCTAGTATTGTGTTAAAAACATTTAAAATGGCATTTTATGGCATTACATAATTCTAGATCTGTCTGTATCAATTCAAACAAAAACATGAGTAATCTTTAAAAATCATTGTCAATTAAATGTTCTGCTTAGAGTTTAAAATTACTTTTTCAATTGTGGGTGTTTCTGATTGGTTGTTGGATTAGCTTTTTACCTTGAATTTCTAAATATAACTCAGTTTCAAAGATGAAGTCAAGTGTCTTACTGTGAAATATTTGCTTGCAGAAATGGAAAATAAAATTTAAGATGAATCAGAAATTTAAGAAAAGCTGTATTACAAGCACTGTGAAGTAAATTAATTTTAAAGGTAGGTAGATCAGGTTTTTTTATTGTTACATTCTGCATAGGCTAACGTTGATATCATGTTATACATAAGATCTGTTTATTAAAAACACTTAAACAAATATTTTATGTTAACTTAAATGTTTCAGACCATATATATTGATTGATATCTATTGATTGAACCAATTCTAAAATTAGATGAAAATTCTGTTAAGATTTAAAGAAAATGTAAATAAATTTCCATATTGCATTTTGGCAAAAAATTTTTATTTTACTGTTGTGTTGTTGAATATTTCTTCAAACCATGTGTTTTCCTCTAATAGCAGAAGAACCAAATTTAGATTACAGCTTTTTGATTTATTAAATTTATTCATCGCTTTGTGGCAAAGGTCACATTGTTAGATAAATAAAAACACAAAACACTTGTTTTGATATAAAATTCTGTGGTTTTGTATGAATGGATTTTAGGATGTGTTCATAGCCCAAATGTTTTCCCTTTCAGATTACTATTATGTTATAATGTATTAAAGTAAAAAACAAAAATATCTACTTAGCATTTTAAGAAAGTTTGAATATTCAAATTGTAATTATATACAGTAAGAGTATTTGTTTAAAAATGTCTGTTTATCAAACATTTATATTCATTATATCTTAGCCTTTGTGATGAAATAGACTGTTAATGTTACAGAGTTTCTTCCAGGCATCTTGAGCCCCCCCCACCCCCCCGGAGAAAAAAAAGTCTGGAAGAAACACTGATTGTATTATCATTAATATAAGCTTAACTGAGCAAACATTTGTAAAGTATATGTAAATTAAACAAATTAAAATTTGTGTTAGTTGACAGGCTGAAACTAAACTAACAATGGATGTGTTCTCCAAACTAAGACCATCAAAATCCAGAAAAAACTCCCTGCCTGATCACTCTACACCTCCAAGTAAGGAGGAAATAATCAATGTCTTGGAGAATTACACCCTGGATAAACTAAATACTAAGCAAGGTTTGAAATTTTTGAAAAGTTTTAATTAGCATTTTAAAGTCAGTTACACAGTGTTTTTTTAATTGTTAGTTTAATTTTTTTTTTACCATTGTCTTATTTTTATACTTTATTTTTAAAAAAATACTTTTTAATATTTTTATTTTTTGTTTATTGATATCCACAGAGAAGAACAATAACTCTGATCACTTGTCTCGTGGATCAAGTTTGGATTATAAGGGCGACATGGTGGAAGATGAAACCAAATCAGCATCGGCTAGCTTATCACATTCATACAGGTATTCGCTTTGGTCTTATATTCTTAGAAATGTGGATTTACAATTACAACCTTTAAAGTTATGAATGCTATTATATGTAAATTTTACATTGCTTTTTTTCGGGTAAATTTAATTTTAAAGGCTACATTACGGTCATAAAGAAGTTTTTGTAAGTTGACCAATTAAAACTTATGGTGGTCAATAAATTATATAGCTTGATTAAAAATTTTATTCTATCATATCTAAATCTAATTTTATTATAAAGAACACACTTTTTTATTTCATTTCATCCCATTTTCAGAAACACAATTACTGTTAATTGTACATTACACTAATCAATAATGCCAAAGTACAGCTTAAATCTGAAGGCACTGACAGTTTCAATCTCTTCTTTCTTATATCAAAAAGAGACGAAACATGTAGCATTGTATGTTCTGATGAAATCCTGTATGATTGGTCATTGGTTCTATTATGTCTTGTTTCTGTTGGAATACCTCTTAGAGTAATTTTGACCTTATGGAATACTAATGGAATACTGTTTGGTTGGTCAATACATTTGACCTAATGGAATACTGTTTGGTTGGTCAATACATTTGACCTAATGGACTACTGTTTGGTTGGTCAATACATTTGACCTAATGGAATACTGTTTAGTTGGTCTGCTTCTTTAACCTCTGACCTAATGGAATACTGTTTGGTTGGTCAATACATTCGATCTCTGACCTAATGGAATACTGTTTGGTTGGTCAATACATTCGATCTCTGACCTAATGGAATACTGTTTGGTTGGTCAATACATTCGATCTCTGACCTAATGGAATACTGTTTGGTTGGTCAATACATTCGATCTCTGACCTAATGGAATACTGTTTGGTTGGTCAATACATTCGATCTCTGACCTAATGGAATACTGTTTGGTTGGTCAATACATTTGACCTAATGGAATACTGTTTGGTTGGTCTGCTTCTTTAACCTCTGACCTAATGGAATACTGTTTGGTTGGTCAATACATTTGACCTCTGACTTAATGGAATACTGTTTGGTTGGTCAGTACATTTGAACTGTAATGTATCTGTTAGAATATTGTAGGACTGGACATTACTAGTCCTCTGTGTGTATTCTAGTCTGGAGTGGGACAAGCTCTTCCACACGAAGGACATGATGAAGAAGTTGAAAGAGAGGGCGATGGAAGGGGAGCTACGCAGTAGCAGGTTCAGAAGTTTAGTCTGGAAGGTAAGCAGTCTACTGTAAGGTCATGTGATAGTAATGTAATTTGGGAGTTAAACTTAACACTTAATTTAATGTGGTGAAACTTATGTCGAAGGATATTGGTAATTTGATTGAAAGTTAAGTGTTAAAACTGTTTCATGCTACTCTAGATCAGTTCTAATTTTAAATACCATGAGGTTAAACTTGACACTCTGAAGTTAATTTGGTGAAGCTAATCTAGGAGGAAATGGTTTATTAGATTCAGGGTCAAGTTCTAAAACTGTACCATGTTATTTTAGTGTGGCTATCAATTCTAATATTAAATATGAATACAAATACAGCTAACATATTATTTTGAATTGATGTGTTATTTTAGGTTTTTATTAAAACCGCGTTCTCTTTGCATTATATTATGTAATTATTTTAAATTTCTATTAAAATTTTTAAAACTAATTCTAACATTTATTCATTGAATGATTTTGGTTTGTTGTAGATCTTCCTTGAAGTTCTTCCACCCAGCATGGATGAGTGGATTGAGAAAACCAGAAAGTCAAGGGCCAAATTTGAGGAACTGAAAAACAGGGTGAGAATTTCACTAAATGTGTTTCTTATCAACACAGCATGTTTTAGTCAATGGGACAGCATGGTCTAGCAGTAGAGCTAACCTGAAAGTCTCAAATTTGAATCCACCCAGCTCTGATGGGTATTTAACTCACGTTAGGGAAAGTACATGGGGCTGGGCATGTTGCTGACCACACTATCCCTTCAAATGCTGAGGTCACTGAAACAAGTAATCTCTACTTTACTTGCCCCATTGACCGTCACTTTACTTTTTTTAAAACCTTGATGGATAGATTTTTAATAATAATTTTAACTTTCAAATAATATTATTCTTCAGTTGGTAGTTAATCCAAGGAAAGCTGTGGATTCTGTGGATATAACTCTCAATAATCCGCTCTCCCAAGATGAAGAGGTGTGTGTGATTTTTGTTGTTGCTGCTTTCTGATCTGAATTGGTAACGTTCTGCCACAATTTTGCGGACCGCACGGGGTGACACCATTTAGGGGGGGTGACACCAACGCAAAAAATAGCAAAATATATAGAGAAAAACTTGAGGGGGGGTGCAAATCGAAAACTTGAGGGGGGTGCAAATTGAAAGTTTGAGGGGGGGAGGTGAGCATATCGTAAATTTGAAAGTTTGTCCCCGGGAAGGGTCGCTACGCCTCTGGGGGTCGACACCATTATGTGCCGCAGGTGACACCCGACCTCGCTACGCCACTGAACATAGCAACTCTACTTTCCTGTTGACCAAAATTTTAGAGTAACATTGCTATTTTTAGTTTGTGTTTGTAAGTAAGTAGTTTTTTTTTATGCTCACAGAGTCCTTGGAATAAATTTTTTCAAGACAATGAACTGCGATTAACTATAAAACAGGATGTGATCAGAACGTAAGTCATTTTTTTATATTGTAACTGTGTAAAGCTGTGTTCTTTTTCAAAAGTTTTATAGAGACACCTTGTTTTGAACTCAGTTTTAAAAAAATCAAATATTAGTTGTTTTAATTAAATTTTCCGTCATGAAAAATAAAATTACATTGGTTTTAAAAAAAAACCGATTTGTGATTATTTAAAAAAAACCATTAGCTTCATGTTTGTTATTGGTTGCAGTTTTTTAAACAAATACTATTAAAATGTATTTACGCCTAACAGCATTTGTTTGCTGTACTAATATAAATGTATTTAAACCATTATTACAAAAAATGTGTGATCTCAAATTAAATTAGTGGTAAAAACTTCTAAACTATGGTACTAGCCATTGCTTTCTTTTATTTTAATTTTTACATCAGCTATTTCTCAATAACTTTTTATACTTTTAACATACAATTTAGAAGATACTTAATTAAAATGAATATGAAAAATATTAGAAGGTTCATTTTCACTGTCTGTCCATGTGTGTTTTTTACACTATCCCAAAAAACTTATAATTTAAAAACTTGCTGTATTGTTGTATATAGTTGTTTGTCTTTTTAAAATAAATTAATCTATAGTGGTAAACTTAAGCCCTTTATAATGAACTAAATATATAGTTTTGATTGGAAATACTCTTATTTTTAATTTTGTTTTCAAAACACACTTTATTTTGTTGGCCACAAGCCAATGAGTAATCTACTCACCTCCATCAAGTGTTTGTTTCTTTATTCAAGTTTAACGTTCTTCATTCATGTTTTTATTTAGCTATCCAGGTTTTCAGTTTGTTTATCCATGGTTTTAGTTTCTTGATCCAGAATTGTTGGTTCTTTATCCAGGTTTTTAGTTTATTCTTCCAGGTTTTTAATTCTTCATCCATATTATTATTGATTTCATCCAGAGTATTAATTTCTGAATCCACATTTTTAGTGTGTTTTTTTCCAGATTTTTAGTAATTTAATCCAGACTATTTGTTCCTTTGTCCAGTTTCTTTAGTTCTTGTTCACAGATCAGTTTTTATCTCTGCTTAGATTCTTAAAAAAAAATCAGTTTCCTTGGTATATTTTCTATTAGGATTAGTATTTTTTTTATTCAGAAGTTCTTCTAAATGTATAATATTTTCAATGAAAACTTGGAGTCGTTGAAAATTTAAAATAAGTTTTAAAATGTTTTAAAATAGTTAGGCCTATTTTATCTAATATTCTTTTTTGCATAAAAAACTTATCAACTCACAGTAAAAAAAAAGACAATTTATATTTCAATTTATATATTAAAAAGATGCAGTTCTTAAAAATCGTCAATCATGTATTTTTTATTTGATATTTTCCTTCATTTAGAATTTCATGAAATCTTATTGTGTTTGAAGCATTATTTTAATCTGCATAACTTTAGTAACAAATATAATAATATATTAACACTTTCAAGTAATATATTATGTTATTAGGCCTATACAGTTATATATTATGTATGCCATAATATTATATTATATGTTATCTAAACATTATCTAGGCTTGGCCATTTACTGTAAATTTACCATTTTACAACATATATCAGCATTTTAAAAATGTAGAATTCATTAAACACTTGAATTTAAAAAAAAAATTAAATGTACATAAAAAAAAATTACAATGAAATTAAAAAACAGTTAATACTTCTTCATCCTCGTTTAAAGTATACTTAATTATAATCTATGTTTTACAGTTGATTAAGCTGTTGATGCATGCAATGACATAGCCATGTTGTCTGGTGCTAACACTGGTATGATTTTGATGCTGGTTGACTAATTTATTTGTATTTGTCTTTAACACTAGAACTTTTGGCAAACATCATTGGAAACAATGGTTCGTCTTTCTTTAATTGGGGTTTTGTGATTCTCTTCACCCACTTGTCTGAATGCTGTTGTTATTAATGGTGTCTTTTTTTTTAGCAAACATATTTGAGCAATTTAAACCATGGGTTTTTAAAATTTAAAAACGGTTTTTAATGGAACAAAAAGAAAACAATCCCATCTAATCAGCCACTTTTGACAATCCTAAAAAGGTGTTAGATTGGGCTGAACTCTTCAAGCTTATAAAGTATAGGAATTAAGACTGGTAGTTCAAGTTTACGTGTAGCAAAATGAAAAAAAAAATACAGTTAAAAGTTTACATTCTCTGAGTCTAACACTGCATTTACACTTGTGACTTGTATATCACCCATGTCTAAAAAAGCAAAAACTTGCAGCAATGTACCATTAATATGTTGCAAGTTTTTAATAAACATATATAGTTTATAGGTTGTAAGTGTAAACATTATGTAAGGTTCAAGAGCACTCAGTAAATAAGCTTAAACATGGAAAAAAAATTTTAATCTGGATAATTAGTAATAAATTTAAAGGAGTATAATTAAAATTGTGTAAAGGTAGTTTAGCTAATTACCCTGTATTTTTTAGTTTAGATTCTGTACATTGTTTTGATTTCATGTAGATCTACTGATACTTAACATATAGTTCTAACCAGGTTTCCAAAACAGCTATTGCTCTGTATTAAAAGTTAAAACTCTAATTTTAAAAGTGCCTTGCCAAGCCCTATGTAAATGAAAAATGCAACTAATAACATTTTAGTTTATACATAATAAATATGAATACAGCTCTAAAACAATTTCACTAGAAAGAATTTTTAGCCCCTAAAAATCCATAAAGTAAAATAGCACTGTTTAAACTGATGTTTAAAGTAAAAAAGGTAAACCTTGCTGTGTTTTAAAGTAGAATTCATAAACATTTTATTTTTTAAAAGCCAAGGCACAGGCAGGATTTTGTCATTGGGAAAGGGGGGGGGGAGAGAGTGGATATTAATTTCCATGTATATGTTACACAATATAATTTGTAAGTAAAATTATGGTTTTATATTGTTTTAAATTATAAGAATTAAATGCAACAAGTTAGCTGCCATTCTGAGGGTTTCTAACTCCCTCTAGCATAGCACACCCCCTTCCCTGCCTTTGCCACTATTTCATATAACAAAAACAACAATGATTTTAAGTTTTTTGAATTGGGTTTTTTTTTTATTATTCAACAAGCAAAGTAGCAACAGGTTTATTGAAATACAATAACACAAAAGTCAAGGCTTAACCTTTCATTTCTCTGACGTCTGAATACAAAGGGGGGTTCCCTGACAGCTGCAGACATTCATTAATTTATTATCATGTAATTTTTGAAACCATTCCCATCATTATTCATGTTAGGGTTCAGCAAGAAATAATGAGATGGTATTGTTAATTAAATTGCTTGGATGGCTTCCTTTCTAATTGTTTATCTTAAATGTATTATAAGATCATTTATTTATAACAGTTTTAAGGTAAAATCTTAATGGCAAAAATATCTTATTTCAAAATACAAATTTATTTTTTAACTGTGCCTCTGAAACTTTTGACACATATTTATTTGGAAACACTTGTTTTCTAGAAGTATTACAGTAGTTTGTTTAGCAGTGCTTTTTTGGTCATAAAATGCACTAGAACATTGTTCTGGCTTTCTTAATAACGGAATTAAAATATTTTGGCATTTTATTTCTACATCCAAAGAAAAAAAAAGCACTGGCCACCAGTATTTCTGTATTCATTGTATGTGCCTGTTTGGCTGTAACTGAAGACTTTGATTATGTTCCTCTCATCAGCTACCCAAAGATAGAATTCTTTCAGTCTAACCAGCTCAGGAACCTCATGGTCAACATACTCTTCATTTTTGCCAAAGAAAACCCAGAGCTCTCCTATAGACAGGTGCCCACTCCTCAATGTTACACATTCTACCTCCCATCTTGCTTCTAGCAGTCTAAAATTTTTTTTTTCTTGCCGAGTTTTTGTTCCATTTTTAAAAAAATATCAATCATTTTAATTATAATGTAATTTAAAAAAATAATTGAGATATAGACAAAGGAGATTGAGATACCATCTGAGTCTGTAAATTACTTTTTAAAATTTTATTTTTAAATTATGCGTAATGATATATGGATTAACTGTTAGTAAGCATGGCTGTTAGACTGCTTGAACCAAAACAAGTATCATCTCATGTCCTTTCACAGTCATGTATTGTATCTTGCATTTTCATTCTGGTTTTAATAGACTGTTGTCTTGCTGATTTTCTTTTATAGCTTTTGTGCCATCTTTCTGTTCATCTTTTTTTTTTTTTTCTTAAATTTCGGAAATGAAACACATTCCCAGTTTTATTTTTGGTGTTGAATCTGCTTTGTTGAGAAGTTACATTCATGTGTAGTTTTGTTGTTTAGTGGTCGGTTATAGTTTTAAAAATTGTAGCTTTTATATTTATGTGTTTTAATTAGTAATTAACAAGTCTTGATTTATTCAGTCAGAATTAAAAATAATTAAAGTTGTAAAATATTTCATAAAATTCATTTCTCCATCAAAAAAAAAAAAGTAACATAATGATCTGTTTATAGTAGCAATCAGTAAAAATTATTTCTCCTTTTTTTTTAAACTTCTGCATTAAAGAGCTTGTATTTGGTGAAGTTCTCAGCTATTGATAGTTTGTCACTATTACTTTGTTTATTTCTTACATTTTTTTCCCTGGCCAAAGAAAGGCAAAACAGGTTTTAGTTACTGATTTAAATTTTATTGATTTCTTTATTGTGGTTAAGATTAAAAACTAAAAACTCACAGCTTGCTAGAGGTCAAGTTTGTTATTTGTTTGTTTTCTTTAAAATTTGCTTGCACACTGATCTTAATTAACAACTTGTCGAGACCACTTCCCTGATGAACATTTCTATATTGTCAATATCAATACTATGGTTTTTCTTTTACCTGATTGAAACCATTCAGGCTTATTAATCTGTGTGGGCTGTGTAATTTGTTTGTTGTATTGATCATATTACCCTGAGTTACTTTGTTAATCAGCCATATTAATTGCCAGATTTTCTTGCAACTTCAAAACGATTGAAGTTCTTTATACTCCGTCCTTTGTATCAAATTTTATTTTCCCAAGTGGCAGATGCTGTGTTACACAGCTATAGCTACCCAGATTGTTTTAACTTTTTGTGTTGTTTAGTATCTTAACTGTGTGCATGTGTGTGTGTATTTATATATATATATATATATATATATATATATATATATATATATATATATATATATATATATATATATATATATATATATATATATATATATAATTGCTGGATCTGTTAATAACAATTTTCCTTGATTATGTGGAGGTTCTTGACCCATACCACCAAATGCAGATGTTCTACAATCTAGATATCTGTGTAGCTCTTCACTCAAGAGTTCACAATTTAACTAAACACATGACCAATGTACTTTATCTCCTCATGTTGTGACTGTTATACAATTGTGTTTGGTGTGTTGTGTGCATTGATTGGATAGAAGAATCCACATGGGATAAATGTTTGAAAAAATAAAAACTCATTGTTTTTATTAACTTAAAATCTCATTTGGACACACACAGAAAATTGCTCTAATTTAAGGCCAGAAAATATCCTCTTCTTTTCTATTTTAAACACTGTTTATAAGCTATTAAAACAAGTTTTAAGCCTCTAGAACCAACACCAACACACTAGAAGTGCTGAGGTGAAGAAGGAGAGATAACTTTTTATTTTAGCTACCCAACATCTACAGTTGTGCCTTCAAGTAGATATCATCTGGCGCACTTGACAAATCAAAATGGCAGCCTAGTTATGAAAATGTAGCATAGTTAGCAACTATCTAACCAGAGAGACACAAGCAAATTTAAAATACATTCTCCTAAAAACTAAAATTTCTTTTAAAATATCTTTATTTAGTGAGTCCCTTCTTTGGCAAAAAAAATAATAATATATATAATAAATTCCAAGCCCTATAAGTGTCAGCCTTTATATATGCTAGATACTTTGAAGCCTGAAACAGGACCAAATATCTTGATGTTGTTTTGTTGTTTTATTGACATTTCTGATGTTCAAAAAATAGTGCCAAAATTATTTTTCTTTAATTTTTTAAATTTATTTATAAAATTACAGAAATCACCAGTGTCTTGATGTTGTTCGTTAGTTTTCTTTCTCAGTTCTAGAAATTTCAAAGTTAACCTAGTTCCAAAGTTTACCTGAGATCTTTATTTCTTAAAAAAAAATAATTTAGCACACATTTTTAACTATAACCAACAATGGATAACAGATCCAGTTTAGAATTTTAAGGCAGGGAGAAGTTTGAAGCACTTGTTTTGAAGTCAAACCTGCTGTATGAGGGAATTTTTAAAATTTGCAGCTTATGGAAGCAAATAATCACAATTGATGAAAAAAATAGCAAAAATATACTAGCACACTATCATTTTTAAAGTATTATCCTAGTATCTTTCACTTAGGTACAATTTCATCAGTTTATTTAAAAATCATTTCTTTTACCCTGTGCTTGAAAAATGTTTCGAATTTAAAAAGCTTAAATATTCTTACTAAAGCAAAGCTTTTAAAAATCTTTTCATTGATTGGGTTAGTTTTTTTTTTTAAATTTTTTTTTTAAAGAAATTTCCCTCAAATAGAGTTAGGGTCAGCTTATTTTATTTTTCTTTTTTGTTTTGTTTTTAAGTTTCCCTGAAGTAGAGTTCTTCAGAGGCCCAGAGCTGTACGAGATGATGAACGATATTCTCTTTTGCTATAGCCGCGAGCTAGCCCAACATTCATACAAGCAGGTTTGTGCTTCCTATGGCCTGGGGTTTGGTGCTTCCTCCATCTGTTCAACCACTGCACCTGGGTGCTTCCCTTACCTGTTTTTATACTGTTCTACCTGTAACACTGCACCTGGGTGCTTTGCTCACCTGTATTAACACAGCTGACCCTCTAACACCAGCACTTGTTTTAATACTTATGTACCTGAAACATTCACCTAGGTGCTTGACTAACCTGTTTTAATACTGCTAAACCTGTAACACTACACATATGTGCTTCCCTCTCCTGTTTTAATACTGCTTAACCTGTAACACTGCACATAAGTTATCTAGAATAAGTAGAACTATGAGTAATAACATACATGGACATAATTAATAACAAAAAATTTCTCATCATTGATCATAGATTAACTCAACTATGATCTACTTAAAAATCTTAATTAACACAAATAAAAAAATATCTATTTAATATTTTTCTTTCAATTTTTCAATGAAATCATTAAAAATTGTCAGTTAAAATACTAATCTCAATACTACCCACTAGAAATACTATACTGGATATATAGCAGAAAAATGTGTTCACAAAACACATTGTAACAGATGTTAATCTTTTGTTAAAGTTTTAACACAAAAGTTATAACTTTTTTGTTCTCAATTGGTATCCTTGAAGAGTTAATCCAACCAAGTCTATATCTTTATCCAGATTTGGTCATTGTCTTCAGGCAACATCTGGCAACTCAAGTATTCTCTCTTATCTTAATCCTTTTCTCTGCCGTATTTCATTCACTCTATAAATTGCAACATAATCAATAGACATTTGAAGAAAAAAAAAATCTATAACTTGAAATACATGTAAGATTATTAACAGGCGCTTTTTGATTATTATTTTAAAAAACATAATTATTGCTTGGTATTTTTATTTGGTTCATGTTTTACAATGTTGAACCTGCTTCTGTGCTCAGCTTTGCTTAACATTACATTCAAGCTATTGTTTTACTTATAGATCATGTTATTCATATATCATCCTTGTTCTCTTATACCTAGTTTACCTTGTATGTCAAACTATCCAACTACTCTCACACACCCTGCCACTGTGTAACTCTTTCAGTTTGGTTACAGGTTAAATAAACCGGGAGTGATCTCCCCTAAACTTTCTCGAATATTCTTATATAAAATAACAGGGGATGGAAACTCGGGCTATAGACATGATTTTTAATCCATTTTAAATACTTAAAGTTTTAAAAATAGAATAAAATCTCGTAGACAAATTAATTGCACACCAAGTGAACGCAAATAAAAAAAGCGCATAATAGTGCGCAATATTATTAGTACTTTTAAAATTTACATTAGTTTTTTGAGAAATCGGAAGTAGCGTAAATTACTACTTCCAGTCAACGGAAATTACTCAAAATTTAACAGAAGGTAGAGAATTAGATCTTTTACTTACATGTGAAATTTCATTTATCTATCTGAAATAGTACTCAAGTTATAGGCTTTTAAAAAATTCAAAGTAGGAAAAGTACCACTTCCGGTTATCGGAAATCGCTCAAAAGTTGATACGGATCTACGATTTTGATAAAATACTTATATATGAAATTTCATCAACCTAGCTGTAACGGTACTCAAGTTATCGTGTTTACACACGGACACACACACAGACAGACACACACACACACACAGACATACGGACAAGATTGCAAAATTATGTTTTTCCGTATCAGTGAGGTGTAAAACGTCGAGATTTGTAAAAATCTCGATTTTTTTTTTTTGCACGATTACAATACTTTCTCTATACTTCGTATATACGAGAAAGTAAAAATTACATTCTTTCCAAATAAGGGGAGAAAACTCTGTTTTAAAATATTTAAAACCTCTAACTACACAATTTTTAAAGATGGATAAGTGTAATATTTAAAATACTATAAATTTTTAAAATAATAATTCAATCACATTAACTTGATAAAATAATTATGTTACTCTAATAATATTATAAACTAATTTTCCTTAAAACAGAAAACAACGCCATCACTTTTTGAATAATAATTTGTACTAAATAAAATTTAAGCTCATAAATTTTGTTAACTTTACAGTAGTCTCGCTTTGTTTAATAATCTAGCTTAAATTACAAACCACCTTTTTGCTTACAATTTGGTTTATACATAGCTGTTTACTTATGAGCTTAAATCATGGCTACATGTATTTTCAATTTTTACAGCTTATGCATTTAATTTGTTTGAGTATTCTTTCTTCCTTGTCTAAATTATATTTAATACTCTGTTTAGTTAGTACACATTACAGCTAAAGATGATGTTTTGTAATAAATGTTACTAATTTTGTATTCATGTCATCATACAACATGGTTAGTTGAGGTTTACTTTTAAACTGTTAAAACTATCTACTGTTTAAAAAATATTAAATGTAGTTTGTAGTAGATTTGACATCGGAATATTTTTATAGAAAGTTAATATTTTTCACTGTAAAATATTTTTTCAAAATTTCTTCATTCTAATTAGACAAAGGGTGTTTAATTGTTAAGAAATGGAATAAAAATAATTAAAAATATAAACAATTATTTATTCTTCCTTTTTTTTAGCAAGCTTAATGTTAAATAATAGTTTAAGTGTACATAATTATTTAATCTGGTAAGATTTAGCAATATTTAAAATATTGTAATTATTTTTTTTTTTACAATTATAGGTGCCATCTAAGGCTTTTTTTTTTGCTTTCATTTTTTACAATCTATTTAGTCAATCTATTTAGTTAGATATCTTGGCTAATTAATTTATCTTTGATAAGTACAAACACATTTATTTAATGAATCAAACTTGTAATAGAAATGCTTCAAGAAAGTACTAAATGAAATAAAAAGCAATACTTTAAAAAAATTAATGGTTATTTTATATCAATAAAATAATTTAATTTCAAATGTAATGTAGATGTCATAATTAGTTTTTATAAACATTAAAATCTATATAACTAGTTGTAAAAATTAAAAATTATTTATTTTTGGCAATAACAAATTGTAGTAAGAAATGTATAACTTTTCATCTTTATTAAACATAACTTACTTATTTTCGTGAAGCCTTGTCAAAGTTTTTTAAATGAACTTATTTTTCTTATCTCCCCCACAGGGCATGCATGAGTTATTAGCTCCGCTGATATTTGTCCTGCACTGTGATCACCAGGCATTTCTTCATGCCTGTGAGATAGAATCTGTACTGTAAGTAACACTTTTTATCTGTTGTTGAGTATTTTGTGCTTTAGAATCTGTACTGTAAATAGCTCTTTTGTTAGTTGTGTAAAATAGAATCTGTACTGTAAATAGCACTTTTTGTTAGTTGTGTGAGATAGAATCTGTACTGTAAGTAGCACTGTTTATCTATTGTTGAGTATATTGTGCAATAGAATCTGTACTGTAAATAGCACTTTTTGTTAGTTTTGTGAAATAACATCTGTACTGTAAATAGCACTTTTTGTTAGTTGTGTGAGATAGAATCTGTACTGTAAATAGCATTTTTTGTTAGTTGTGTGAAATAGAATCTGTCCTGGAAATAAAATTTTTTAATTTTACTTATTGTCTTGTGTATTGTGAAATAGAAGTAGCATTTTTTATTTGTTGTATGAAACAGTCTGTACTTTAAGAAGCAGTTTAAAAAATATATACTCTTGTTTATTGTGAAATGTAATCCTTACTGTAAGTAGCGCACCATGATTTGTTGTATCTATTTTCTGGTAGTCTACATATTTTCATCCTCTTATGGTTTCCATCTTGTATCTAAACGTTGTATCAATCAGTGGACCAAATAGCTCGTACTAAAAACTATTGAAAATAAAAGTTTAAAAATATGTCTTTGAAAAACATATGCTCTGATCATGAGCATTTTACATTTCTGCCTTATTTTCTGTTTTAAAATGACTTGATTACACTTATTGTTGTATATTTCTGCCTTGTTATAAAAACGTTTTTAATTTTTAAATAACTTTAGTATTTCTGTTATGTTTTCAATAAAGAAATATTGTTCTATTTCTATTTATAAAATAATAAGATGGAACTAACTGTTGTATTTCCTATCAGCTGTCAGCAAGAGTAAGTCGTTAATTATGTCTTTAAATTTTTACAAGATCAGCTTTATTGTCACATTCCTTTACACTAGTGCTCACCTAGTAGCGTACCTAATATATGATTTAAAAAAAAAATGTTTTTTTAGCTCTCCCTGACTATTGTCAGACAAGCAAATATAATAATTCTCTGTATTATGTTTTCCTCTTCTGTCTTCTGTTCCCTGATTCTGTCCCCTGATTATGTCCCCTGATTATGTCCCCTGATGCTGTCCTTGATTGTGTCCCCTGATGCTATTTACTGATTATGTCCCCTGATGCAGTCCCCAATGATATCCCTGATGCTGTTCACTGATTATGTACTATGATGCTATTCATTGATTAGGTCCCCTGATATCTGTGCTGTTATTCACTGATTATGTCCCCTGATGTTGTCCATTGATTGTGTCCCCTGATGCTATTAACTGTGGATGTCCCCTTATATCCCTGATGCTGTTCACACCCCCCCCCCCCTTCCCCCATACAGTTCACTGATGTTCCATAATGCCTAGCCATCCAATAACTAACTGCAACAAGCAACTCTCTTCAACCATGTGATAAACAACTCAACCCACTTCCTCTGGCAATCAATAACATACATAGCCCACAGTAATAAATTATCTCTTTAATTAAGTCCATTAATTTGAACCATACCATGATTGCCATTTTATTTTTTTTCTCATTCAGCTTTCTATAAATGTACACCTGCAGAAACAATAATGATCATGTGATAAGGTCACCTGACACAAAGGTCATTTGACTCAGACCCTCAGATATATTTTATATCTCATATTGTCTTGTAGTGTTTTGCAGAAGAATGCCTTCAACACTGTGTATTCATTTATTGTTTTCAATTATAGATATGGATTACTCTGCTTCTTTAACGGTTATTTATTAACTCCCTTTCCAGCCTCTTTATCTGTTATTTATTATCCCACTATCCAGTAACACAAAGACCAGGCTAAACATACTCAATTATACATTCCAGCCCAGAGTTATTTTCTCTTGTCTTGTGATTTATTGTCTTTTCCTGATATAGCTCTTGTTTTCCAGAAAATGCTAGCTGTTTGAATGCTACAAAAAATGATTTTTTTTTTCCTTCTATTTATTTTGTTTCACTTCATATTAGTTATGTGAATAAGCAGGTGAATAGATTTCTATAAAGATATTATTCAATGTTTAAACAAGTTTATTTCTACCTTACCATGACTGTCTTTTAGTTTGTATCTATCTAGGAAATGATTTTGTGAATTTTTAATTAAGAGTTTGCAGGACTTTTGTATTTTTTTTTTAAAACATCATTGACACAGTCACAGTATATATATGGAAAACAAAGTCTTTAATCTTTCAAACATAGTGAGTAGTTACATAGTGAGTAGTTATTAAGCGTTTGCAGTTGCTGTGTATTGAAAAAAAACATCTTTGACCCCAGCCCAGTATATTTATGGAAAACAGACATTTTCCTACTATATAAAACTATAAAAAACTACAATTTTTCAAACTATTGCTAAAAGATTAATAAAAAAACAAAATTCTTAGCTTTTAAGCAAAGAAAATGGAAGCATATTTACTTTCTCGTATAGAGAAAGTCTTGTAATCGTGCAAAAAAAAAAAATAGAGATTTTTACAAATCTCGACGTTTCACACCTCACTGATACGGAAAAACATAATTTTGCAATCTTGTCCGTATGTCTGTGTGTCTGTCTGTGTGTAAACATGATAACTTGAGTACCGTTACAGCGAGGTTGATGAAATTTCATATATAAGTATTATATCAAAATCGTAGATACTGATCAACTTTTGAGCGATTTCTGATAACCGGAAGTGGTACTTTTTCTACTTTAAATTTTTCAAAAGCCTATAACTTGAGTACTATTTCAGATAGATAAATGAAATTTCACACTTAAGTTAAAGATCTAATTCTCTACCTTCTTTCAAATTTTGAGTAATTGCTGTTGATCGGAAGTACTAATTAACGCTATTTCCGATTTCTCAAAAAACACATGTAAATTTATAAAGTACTAATAATATCCCGCACTTTTATGCACATTTTATTAGGCGTTCACTTGGTGTGGGACGGAGTGGTCTAGCGGTAGAGAGCTGGACTGCTAACCCATTAGTCTTGAGTTTGAATCCGGGTTCAAGTCAGTAGACCGTCCCTGAGTCCACCCAACTCTGATGGGTACCTAACTCCTGTTAGGGAAAGTAAAGGCGGCTGGGCATAGTGCCGACCACACTATCTCTTCATATGCCGTGGTCACAGAAACAAGTGAACTCTACTTCACTTGCCCCATAGACCGTCAGGTTTGAAAGGGAAACTTTTCACTTGGTGTGCAATTCTTTTTTTTACGAGATTCTATTATTATAAAAAGTTTAAGTAATTAAAAATGGATAACAAATATTGTCTATGTCCTGAGTTGCCAACCCTCGTAATTTTATATTAGAATATTCGAGAAAGTTTAGGGGAGATCACTCCCGGTTTATTTTTAACTATTCTCATTTGTGCTTATGAAATCATCTTGTAAAAAAAAATATTTTATTTCAGTAAGAAACAAACAGATCTCCTCAATCCTGTTTTATGCAAGACTCTTGAACAACTAGAATAATTAAAACTTGCTATGTTTATTAAACTTCAAATTAAACTTACTTTTTTCAGTTACTGTACACAAAACACCAGGTCAGAAATAATTTGTCATCACTTTAGTTCTAAAGTTTATTTTTTAACTTATATTTTTTCTGACTGCCTCTAGCTTTGGGAGTGAGAATCTTCTGTTCTCAAAGATTTTTTAGTCTTCAAATATTTCTTTGTAATGCTTAGTTTTTTTAAAATTCACATTTATATAACCAGATTTTAAAAATATTTTGTAGAAAATTAAATCACATATTGGAATATATGCCTGTAACATATTTGTGAATCATTTGTTTGTTGAGTACATCAGTCATAGCAGTACAAAAATGTCACTTTTAAAATGTTAAAACTTAAGGACATTAACTTAACTTAAGGACATTAAAACTTAAGGACATTATTATAACAAACTAATCATATAAAAAAATCAAAGTCTATTATTTTATTTTTTTACAATATGTATATTTAAAAGTAACTACCCTACACCCATTATCAATATTTATCACTATTAATTTAAAAAAAAAACGTCAGTGTTTTCAGAAATTATTCTTGAGCACTCCTCTTAAATCACGGGTCCCTGGAGTTCCTTCTGTCTTAAGTCCAGCCTGGTGATCAGTCATGCGTGTCTCGTAACAGCTGTTTTATATCTCTACACATAGTGCTGTTACTGCTTCAGCTTGACAAGGAAATTAACCCTGCTTGATCTAACTCACTTCCTCTGTCACTACAAAATTTTGTATGCTAAATGCATTCAGTTAATTATCTCTTCTAGAATAGAGCTTATTATTCTTACCTGTATTTTTTATTTTAAATTTTTATTTAAATTTGATTTTAAAATATAAAATCAGTTTTAATTATGTGTAGACTACACTTTCAGCAAAACAAATTCAATTTTTTTTTCATTTAAATGTATTGCTAAAAATAAATATAATTATATTGAGTTTTAAAGTCATGTTGGTTTTCATTATGGTTTGTCCCATGCTTTTTCAAATTCCAGCTTTTTAAAGAATTGATTTGAATTTACATATCAGGTGAATGTATTGCAGTAGTTTAGCTTGCTTCCTGCCTTGACAGAACTGATATATCATTCTCTGTGACCTGTAGTTTGTTTAACGCTGTTTCTTATTCTTTCTTATAATTTTGAAATGTATTATTTCAAAGTATGTGTCTTGATATGCAATATTCAATATGTGTTCTTGATTTAAAGATTTTTATTTTCATCCCATGAATTGTTAGTATATGACATGCAATTTGAACCAATTCATACTCTCTACCTACTTCTGTCTAAATTAAAAAGCCAAATGCCACGGTTTCCCCTTCCCCCCATCTAAAATAACAGAAGTTATAAACAAAATCACCCTTGACCTTAAGTTTGAAAAAGTTACTTATAAACAAAATGAACATTATTTAACACAGAATCATTTTGTCCTTTACAAATACAAAATGAATGTTAGGTCACATTTCTTTAACTCTCCAACCTGTAGCATTTGGTCACTGAATTCCCTTTCTCTCTTTGTGTAAAATGCTATTCGTTTTTCTTCCTCAACCCCAAACACAGCTAAAGTATTCAAAAACCAGGAATCTTATCTGATTGCCTAAGTGCAATAAATTTTCAAGCTTGCTAGAGTACATATAACAAATATCTTTTAAATTTCAGTATTTTAAATCTTTAGTATTTATTAATATACACAAAAAATGTTTGATTCCATTTATTCACACCGTATTCCAGAGATGCCTCTTTATGCTTCGCACACATGTGTGAGGAAATACCAACAGGATTTTAATTTATTTGTCCTCCACAAATGGGACAGTGTGGTTGAATGGTAGAGCTTACAACTCTGTTACCATAACTGTTTTAAAAGAAATTTATTATTATCAACCTGAAAGTCTTGAGTTTGTATCCTGGGCTTGAATCTGTAGGACTTGCCCGAGTCTATTCAGGTAAGATGGGTACCTGACACACATTAAGAAAACAAAGGCGACTAGGCATAGTGCTGACCCCATTCCTGTTGTATGCCAAGGCCATTGTTACAGATGAACTCTACTTCATCTGCCCGTATGTCTTGGTGGCGACTGGAAAAAAGATATGATCACATGTATATGTCATGTTATCAGATAATACTTTTACAGTTATATTCAAATTTTTCTTTCTTTAAAATATTGCTCTGATGATATATGCCATAACACATTTATCTCATCAGTTGTATGTTTTTGTTACAGGGACATTATGAAAGAGGTAATGGACCCAGCGTTCTTGGAACATGATGCTTAGTAAGTTTTGTATAGTCAGGATTGTTCCAGTAAGTTTTGTATAGTCAGGATTGTCCCCATTAAGTTTTCTATAGTCAGGATTGTCCCCAGTAAGTTGTGTATAATCAGGATTGTCACTAGTAAGTTTTGTATAGTCAGGATTGTCCCCAGTAAGTTTTGTATAGTCAGGATTGTCCCAGTAAGTTTTGTGTAGTCAGGATTGTCCCCAGTAATTTTTGTATAGTCAGGATTGTCCCCAGTAAGTTTTGTATAGTCAGGATTGTCCCCAGTAAGTTTTGTATAGTCAGGATTGTCCCCAGTAATTTTTGTATAGTCAGGATTGTCCCCAGTAAGTTTTGTATAGTCAGGATTGTCCCCAGTAAGTTTTGTATAGTCAGGATTGTCCCCAGTAAGTTTTGTATAGTCAGGATTGTCCCCAGTAAGTTATGTATAGTCAGGATTGTCCCCAGTAAGTTATGTATAGTCAGGATTGTCCCCAGTAAGCTATGTATAGTCAGGATTGTCCCCAGTAATTTTTGTATAGTCAGGATTGGTTATTTGTGAACTGTATAGATAGATGCCTTTCTTAGCCCCTTATAAGCAATGAAGTGGTCCTTCTGTTATACTGTTCCCTGATCTGTAATTTTAAACAGTTAGGTGAATGACCTTGACCCACTTGTAAATTACACCCAGAGAAATAATGAACTGGTATGTGAGTCAGCAAGGGGACATAATTATGCTGGATCACCATTGAGTTATTCATGCTGTGTAACATGTGGTTATGAGCCATGTTTTTTGTGTGCTCTAATTACTTGTCTGTTTTATGTTAGTTTAATGCAACTGTCTGCATAAAACAGACATTGAGATCATTAAATAAAGGCATGGCTTCTTCACATAAAAGGGAAGGGGGGGGGGGGGGTTAGGGGTGCAGAGTCATGTTGTGACTCATTTCTAATTAAGCTATCAAATAGTAGTGTTACAAATAAGGTGTTTTGCTTCCTTTTTGAGTAATTTGTTTTTATTTAATGTTTTTGTAGCCATATTTCTGCAAATATTTTTTGAGTCATTTTTAAAATCACCATGTATCAAGATTGGTTTCCTTTTTTTTCCAAAATCATAATTTTCTTTGTTTATGAATTGGAAGGGGTGGAGGGAGGGAGAAAGGGTGTAATGCTGATTTTTTTTTTTTCAAAACGAGTACTTTTTAAACTTATCCACATTGGTATTGTTTTTATTTTATCAGCACCATGTTCTGACATATTTTTTTTTTATCAGCACCATGTTCTGTCAAGTGATGGAGACAGTGGAGCCTTGGTACCTGTCTAGGGATATTTTCTACAACAATCCTAAGGTTTCTTTCTTTGTTCATTTATTGACAAAGCTTTATCAAACAGCCAAACCCAACCCATACAGACATACACTCAAGTGTACCTGGTGTTTACATAACTTCCATTACTTAAAATCAATAACTTTTGGTTAAGAAAATTAACGCCTTAGAGCAGTGGTTCTTAACCTGTGTTCGATATAACCCCAAGGGAGCAGTAAGTTGGTCTCAGGGGTTCGGCAGAGGTCAAGACACACGCCGGACTTATATGATTCACAATTGGATTTTGTCAGTGCTGTTGACAAAACCATTAAGAAAAGTTCAGTGAATGCGCACATGTAACTGGCGAGGTTGCATATCTCCAAAAGCCACTGCTTTAGAGATATAAATTGGAAGTGTTTTTACAGTTTGAGGATCTGGGTTTAAGGTAAAAATTATAGTTTGGGTTGTAGTCAGGAGTAGGTAGGAAAACATACTCTAATCAAAGATTGTGGGACAGAATGGTTGGATGAAAGAGCATATGGCTGCCAACCTTAAAGTCTCGAGTTCAAAACCAGGGTTTGTATCAGTAGAATGTCAGTGAATCCACCCAGCTCTGATGGGTACGTGACTCAGGTTAGGAAAAATAAAGGTGACTGGGCATAGTGCTGACCATATTATCTCTTTATATGCCGATGTCACAGTGACACATGATCTCTACTTCACTTGCCCCATGTACCATCAGGAACTTAACTTACTAACTTTTATAAGAGATAGATTCCAGACATGCATGTATCATGCTGGTTAATTGAATCCATCCCTAGGCAATAAAGCCCATAAACATATCTATATCTACTTCTCTATGCGTAGCTCACAGCCACATAATTTTATCAGTAATTTGGTGTATTTGTTTTATGTATTAAATCCAGCTTTTTTCTCCACATACAGACTGGGTCAATGCGGAGCTTAGAAATCATCAACGCCACACCTTTCTCAAGATCTCAGGATTTGAACCCCTCTAGCGCCATCGTGACCAAACTGACCCGGATTCAGGACTACATTCTAAAGAAATACGACCCTGAACTTCACCAGCACCTAGAGAGGCTGGAGATAGCACCACAGATCTACGGCATGTAAGTTAACCAGATCACTCACAGATCTATGGCATGTAAGTTAACCAGATCACTCACTCACAGATCTATGGCATGTAAGTTAACCAGATCACTCACAGATCTATGGCATGTAAGTTAACCAGATCACTCACAGATCTATGGCATGTAAGTTAACCTGTTAAGTCTCAGATCTATGGCATGTAAGTTAACCAGATCACTCACTCACAGATCTATGGCATGTAAGTTAACCTGTTAAGTCTCAGATCTATGGCATGTAAGTTAACCAGATCACTCACTCACAGATCTATGGCATGTAAGTTAACCAGATCACTCACAGATCTATGGCATGTAAGTTAACCAGATCACTCACAGATCTATGGCATGTAAGTTAACCAGATCACTCACATATCTATGGCATGTAAGTTAACCAGATCACTCACAGATCTATGGCATGTAAGTTAACCAGATCACACACAGATCTATGGCATGTAAGTTAACCAGATCACACACAGATCTATGGCATGTAAGTTAACCAGATCACTCACTCACAGATCTATGGCATGTAAGTTAACCAGTTCACACACAGATCTATGGCATGTAAGTTAACCAGATCACTCACAGATCTATGGCATGTAAGTTAACCAGATCACTCACAGATCTATGGCATGTAAGTTAACCAGATCACTCACATATCTATGGCATGTAAGTTAACCAGATCACTCACTCACAGATCTATGGCATGTAAGTTAACCAGATCACTCACAGATCTATGGCATGTAAGTTAACCAGATCACTCACAGATCTATGGCATGTAAGTTAACCTGTTAAGTGACAGATCTATGGCATGTAAGTTAACCTGTTAAGTCACAGATCTACTGCATGTAAGTTAACTTGTTAAGTCACAGATCTATGGCATGTAAGTTAACCAGATCACTCACAGATCTATGGCATGTAAGTTAACCAGATCACTCACAGATCTATGTCATGTAAGTTAACCAGATCACTCACAGATCTATAGCATGTAAGTTAACCAGATCACTCACTCACAGATCTATGGCATGTAAGTTAACCAGATCACTCACAGATCTATGGCATGTAAGTTAACCAGATCACTCACAGATCTATAGCATGTAAGTTAACCAGATCACTCACTCACAGATCTATGGCATGTAAGTTAACCAGATCACTCACAGATCTATAGCATGTAAGTTAACCAGATCACTCACAGATCTATGGCATGTAAGTTAACCAGATCACTCACAGATCTATGGCATGTAAGTTAACCAGATCACTCACAGATCTATGGCATGTAAGTTAACCAGATCACTCACAGATCTATGGCATGTAAGTTAACCAGATCACTCACAGATCTATGGCATGTAAGTTAACCAGATCACTCACTCACAGATCTATGGCATGTAAGTTAACCAGATCACTCACTCACAGATCTATGGCATGTAAGTTAACCAGATCACTCACTCACATATCTATGGCATATAAGTTAACCAGATCACTCACATATCTATGGCATGTAAGTTAACCAGATCACTCACATATCTATGGCATGTAAGTTAACCGGCTGTAACATTACTGAAACAATTTTACTGCCAATGAGCAGTACTTTCATAGCCAGACTTCAGTTTGGGACAGGGCCAGAGCTAGGGGTACGGTCCAAAATAAAAATTCACTGTTGTTTAGGGACTTGGCATGGGTTAGTTTAAATATCAGCATTATGTTTAAACTTGTGTGTGTATCAACCTATTCCATTTCATTCCGGGGGTGGGGGGGGGGTGTGTTTCCCTCCTCCCCGAAGAGATGCCTGGAAGAAACTCTCTGGTTATAAGGTGTTTGCTAATTAGTAAATACCAAGGAACTTTAAATGCAGGCTGATTGAAGATAGTTTAAGCCAGATGTTGTGAGTTAATGGAGGATTTGAGGATGTTTGAGCTTATACAGGCTGTTGTAAGATAATGCAGATTATAATAAGATTAGCTTGTGCAGGTTGTTTTAATACTAGCTGATGCCAATTGTTGAAAGTGACCATCTATTTATTTCAGACGCTGGCTGCGGTTATTGTTTGGCCGAGAGTTCCCCATGCAGGACCTCTTGATGTTGTGGGACGCCATCTTTGGTGACGGCATTGGGTTCGACCTGGTGGATTATATCTTTGTCTCGATGCTCCTCTACATCAGAGAGATATGTAAGACATTTTTAAAGTCTTTGTCTCTAAAGACATTTTTTAAAGTCTTTGTCTCGATGCTTCTCTACACCAGAGAGATATGTAAGACATTTTTAAAGTCTTTGTCTCTAAAGACATTTTTTAAAGTATTTGTCTCGATGCTTCTCTACACCAGAGAGATATGTAAGACATTTTTAAAGTCTTTGTCTCGATGCTTCTCTACATCAGAGAAATATGTAAGACATTTTTAAAGTCTTTGTCTCTAAAGACATTTTTTAAAGTCTTTGTCTCGATGCTTCTCTACATCAGAGAGATATGTAAGACATTTTTTAAAGTCTTTGTCTCGATGCTTCTCTACATCAGAGAGATATGTAAGACATTTTTAAAGCATTTGTCTCTAAAGACATTTTTTAAAGTCTTTGTCTCGATGCATCTCTACACCAGAGAGATATGTAAGACATTTTTAAAGTCTTTGTCTCAATAATTCTCTACATCAGAGAGATATGTAAGACATTTTTAAAGTCTTTGTCTCGATGCTTCTCTACACCAGAGAGATATGTAAGACATTTTTAGAGTCTTTGTCTCGATGCTTCTCTACATCAGAGAGATATGTAAGACATTTTTAAAGTCTTTGTCTCAATAATTCTCTACATCAGAGAGATATGTAAGACATTTTTAAAGTCTTTGTCTCGATGCTTCTCTACATCAGAGAGATATGTAAGACATTTTTAAAGTCTTTGTCTCGATGCTTCTCTACACCAGAGAGATATGTAAGACATTTTTAAAGCATTTGTCTCTAAAGACATTTTTTAAAGTCTTTGTCTCGATGCATCTCTACACCAGAGAGATATGTAAGACATTTTTAAAGTCTTTGTCTCAATAATTCTCTACATCAGAGAGATATGTAAGACATTTTTTTAGTCTTTGTCTAAATACTTCTCTACATCAGAGAAATATGTAAGACATTTTTAAAGTCTTTGTCTCGATGCTTCTCTACACCAGAGAGATATGTAAGACAGTTTTTACAGTACTGACCAATGACTATGTTTATTTACAGTACTAATCTATGACTAAGTCTGTTCTATTTAGTGTTGACCAATAACTATGTCTGATTGTTTACAGTTCAAACCAATCACGATGTCTGTAGTTTACAGTGCTAACCAATGACTATGTCTGTTGTTTACAGTTCTAACCAATCACTATGTCTGTTGTTTGCAGTACTGACCAATGACTATGCCCATTATTTACAGTACTGACCAATGACTATGCGACCTGCCTGACGGTGTTGATGAAGTTCCCACCTGTAGCAGACGTCCATTATTTTGTTGTTAAAGCCATCTGGCTGAGAGAGCCTAATGTGAGTTCTTGTATTATAAAACTTGTTTTTTAACCTACCATTGCTCATGGACTATTTGCTATTAATTCAGCAAAGCTTGAAAAAGATTTAAGCCTAACCAAATAAAGAAAAAATTAGCTACATGTGCAAAGTGACTCAAACAGTAATCTTGAAATTATAAAGCAGTCTGTTTGATGCTCTAAATACAGATTTTATACTGTGATCTATTTATGGGTGGTTGTTAAAGGGTTAACCACTTTAGTATTTTTATGTAAGACATAAAGACAATACAGTATTATATTAAGTATTTTAAGGTCAAAGTTATTGTCAAGGTTAGGTATAGAGCCAACCTTTCTCAAATTAGTACAGAATAATGCTGATTTTACATGCTGATTATTGAAATGATTTGACCCCCCCACAGCATCACCCGCGTCCACCCAGCTACACCCACCAGGGCAGTATTCGAACCAGCACCAGCATGGCGGGCAGCACTGACAGCATCAGCAACACCAGCAGCACCCACAAAGACAGCACCACCAGTAAGTCCACTGTGGTCTCAGCTGTTCCACATCCTGTCACGTCCCTGTCCATCTCTCAATCAACTGCCATTGATTTGTTCTTTAATGATGTGTACAGTTACCTCATTGTGCTTCTTGTACTGTGGGGTTTCTGCTCAAACATTTGAACAAAAACATTAGATAAAGTATTTTAGTACACACCAGAGTCAGGAAGTTCCAGAAGGTCTATAGGAATTACTCTGTATACACTTTGAATTTTATAATTATCAATTTAATTTTTTTTTTCAAATTTATTTTCAACGTACTTTAACCAGGAAAAAAAACTTTTTTAATTTAAAAAGTATAAATAGGATTGATCATTCAAATAACATTTTGCCCAGTATTGTGTTGTGTAATCACTTTGCATAACTGGGCTTGAGTGAATGGGATAGAAAAGTTAAATAGCATATGACTGGGCAAGCAAAATAAAGAAGTATGCACACACTACACTGCTGTAAAGGTTAAAAAAAAATGAAACGCTTATTTTTTTATATTATTGAAACAAATGACTATGCTAAATACTATACTTCAGAGAATACTGTCCAATTTAAGTTTTTAAAAAAGTTGCCACTTCACTTCTTAGTTTTTTTTTTCAGCCTGTTCCAAATTTATTTCAGTGTAAACCAATGAATTAACCACCTTATGAGCTATGTAAAACTTGACCTTTGCCCTATTTGCACACAATTTTAGCTGCCCAACCCTCACATAACCAAGGCCAGAAAAGGCAGAATATTTCCATGGGTGGGTTCTCCTCCTTCTCTCGCAAATTCAGCCGCCCACGCACATTGTCCGTACCCAAGTCGTCCAGCGAGCCAATGAACCTGCAGACAGACATGTCGCCTGGTAACTCTTTCTCTCTGGCTGGATGTTGTTTTTATTGTTGTTTAGATGATGACCTCGCCCTGAGCTTGAACTTTATTTTCCGCATGAATTTCTGGTTTTCATTTTAAAAATAGAACGTTTTTACCTCGACTTTTGTTAAAAAAAAATATTTTTAATTAGTTTCTCAAATTTATGTTTTTGTAAAAAAAAAACCCAAAAAAACAAATAGATTTTATTTAGATGTAGAAAAACCTGTATTTTATTATTTATAAATGAAGTGTTTATTCTGTGTTAAAAGTTTTATTTCTTTACTGTTCTTAGTATAATATATACCTTTGTTATAGGTATCTTCCTGCATTTTTTCCTATTATTATTTTATCTTTATGCTGCCCTACTTTTCTCATTGTTTTCTTGTATTTTTCTTATCTTTTAGTTGACTTATCATTACATATATTATCCCACTCCTTTTCCTACATTAATTTAACCATTAATTTTCAGCTGGATCATCTCATCTTTCCTTTAGTTCAAATGCCTGTTTCTTTCATTTTTCTTGTAAATCAAATAATCAAAGGGCAGTAACTATTAAGTGGTAAACATTGCTGACTTTGTGTCAGTCTAACAGGGAGACAATTCAGCCTTGTGAAAAAAAATCTGAGTAACAATAACATCTAAAACCCAATGGGCTGCATGTTGTAGAAATGTATCTATTAAATTCCAGTGTTATATGTGTTAGGTTTATTTTAATGCTTCTAACTGATGTTAGTTTTTGTAATAAAATATCTTAATTTATTTTTAACACCTTATAGTTTGGTTGTAGACACCTAGGTAGCGTATATGTTGCTTGTGATATTATTTGTCATTATTATGTATTGTTGCAAATACTTAACATTAACAATCTGAGTACTACAATTTAAACATGTTTCAGGTTTAATTTTTTTTTAATTGCTTAAGTATTTTAAAAAAGAAATATGTGTGTTGTATTATCATTTAAGATAAAAAATACATTTTTGTTATATATAAATTCAAAATCAGTCTCCTAATTTGAATGTTACCTATGACTTAAGTTAGTGAAATTTTAAAAATTGTATTAATGTAGTAAAATTATGAAAGCATCAATTTTTATTTCAATCAGTTAAAAAAAATATTTTAAGTCAGGATTTATTTGACAATGTTAAACACATATTTAACATAAAATTGGTTAAAATTCTTAAATATAGTATCCTATAAAAAGTTAGTAATCATTTCTTCTTTGAAGAAATCAAGATTATGTATTTGACTAAGAGATGAGGACGACAAAAACTGAACATTGTGCTATCATTCTCCCTCTTGCAGAAACAAGCAACAACCCCATTGGCTCAACAGTCAGTCTATCCCAGGTGGAAGAGTCCATGTTTAGGCACTCGGCTGTGACCTTGTCGCAGGTGGAAGATTCCATGTTCCGCCACTCAGGGAGGATGGAGCCTGGAAATCTGAGATCAGCTCAGTCAAGTCCAGGAGTTCATCACTCCAGTATCTTCCCCCTGACTCCAGGTAAGCTAATCTCTGCAGGATCCATAATTCCAGGTAAGTTAATCTATAAGGGTTGAAACTCTAGGTGAGTTAATCTCTGTAGGAATTAAAACCCAACATATGTTGATTTCACCGGGATACTTAAATTAATCTTACTAGAAACCTTAATTCTAGGTTAAGTTAATCGTAGCAGAAACATGAACTCCATACATATTATTTTAGAAAAACCATAATTCCAGAGTTTTTTTCTATCAAGAACCCTAGGCTAGATAGTTTATTTTTCACCAGAAACCATGTTTCTCCATTAACTGAATTGAATTTAATTTTGATATATTTGTCTGTTGCTAACTGTTGCTAGCATTGTACTCAATGCTGAAACAAGACACTGACCCATAGTTTGTTTACCATCTTTAGATGACCCATCCATCACCAGCAGCCCAGTTTTGCCAGGTAAATCCAAAAGCAAACAGAAGAAATTGACCAAACAGGCAAGTCAAAAAAATAAACTTCAAAATCATTTCTAAACTGATCCTTTTTACTTTAGGCGTAAACCAAAATACATTTAGAGCATTATCGGTAATAAAACAAAGTAGCTAACTGCTTAAAAATGCTTACTTTTTAAAAATAGTATTAACCTTATAAACATCCTTATATAGTCTTCAAAAAGATGTAAAATTCTATAATGTTTTGTTCTTACCCCACACACCACTCCTTACATAAAAATAACCTTAATTTATTTTGTACATGGATTTCAGGAGAAAGATCTAGAAGACAAAGTCATGCATTTACAAGGGGAGCTAAATGATAAAAATTCTATGTGCAGATATTGTGCTAGTAAACTAGACGTTCATATTGGTAGGTTGTTGTCCACAGAGGATTCAGTTCTTTGTTTCATTTCTATGTAAAGACAAGTTTGTAAAGCATGAAATATCAATTTCCTTTATTTTATTTTAATGTTTCATACCTTAGGTCGCCTACAACAAGTTCTTAGTTTGATTTCTATGCAAAGACAAGATTGTAAAACATGAATTACCAATTTCCTTAGTTAATGTGATTTTAATGTTTTTTTTTCTTAGGTCGTCTACAACAAGAACTTTCACGGCAAAATTTTGAAATTGATGACGACATTATGTTATCATTAGCTGGTCTCAAACTGGTGAGTTGTTGAATGGTTGTTGTCTAGTTGCTGGTCTAACGTAACACATCACTCCTCTTCTCTTCATCTCATGGGGTGTAGCATGTTGTTAAGCCCACCCAGCTCTAATGGGTACCTGGCTGAGCCCACCCAGCTCTAATGGGTACCTGACTGAGCCCACCAGCTCTAATGGGTACCTGACTGAGCCCACCCAAATCTAATAGGTACCTGACTGAGTCCACCCAAATCTAATAGGTACCTGACTGAGCCCACCCAGCTCTAACGGGTACCTGACTGAGCCCACCAGCTCTAATGTGTACCTGAGCCCACCCAGCTCTAATGGGTACCTGACTGAGCCCACCAGCTCTAATGGGTACCTGAGCCCACCCAGCTTTAATTGATACCTGACTGAGCCCACCAGCTCTAATGGGTACCTGAGCCCACCCAGCTCTAATGGGTACCTGACTGAGCCCACCAGCTCTAATGGGTACCTGAGCCCACCCAGCTCTAATGGGTACCTGAGCACACCCAGCTCTAATGGGTACCTGAGCCCACCCAGCTCTAATGGGTACCTGAGCCCACCCAGCTCTAATGGGTACCTGAGCCCACCCAGCTCTAATGGGTACCTGACTGAGCCAACCCAGCTCTAATGGGTACCTGACTGAGCCAACCCAGCTCTAATGGGTACCTGACTTAACCTACCCAGCTCTAATGGGTACCTGACTGAGCCCACCCAGCTCTAATGGGTACCTGACTGAGCCCACCCAGCTCTAATGGGTACCTGACTAATTGCTTCATTCTAGCTGGGTTACTAGATTGAGGGGAAGTAAAGATAACTGTATAGTGCATAGTCCTCGTTGCATGAATGATTCTTTGTTAAAATTAAGTTATTAATTGATTATTCATTCTGTTGTAATGATTTTTTTCAAGGTCCGCGACATTTTGAACGGGACGCTGAAGTTTTCTCAAAACATCGCTGCTGATGAGGAGGAGATCCACATCAATGACGACTTCTACAGCAGCCAACCAGAGGACGGTTACAGCTGCAGCACCGGCATCACCTCCCCTGAATCTGACATTCTCCTAGGGGTCACCTCCGGCGCTGATGTTGACCAGAAAGTGGACGGCCGCAGGGCCAGGCTGTTTTACATGAGCAGCGAGGAGGTCAGCTCTCCTGACTCATCCAGTGTTGCAGGTCAGGTGAGAGGGGGCGGGGGTAACGACCTCGGTCAGTTTGGTGACTATGAAGGAAACAAAGTAACCAATCATGAAACCAGAGAGAGACATCACTCGGGGGAAAAAATGACGGCCGCCAACAACTCCACCCTTTTCTCCTCAAAAATCCGAAGTTTTTTTAAATCCGATTCCCCACAGCACCAACCAAAAGAGAAACAAACGGCGCCATCTTCTGGGTCAAGACCATCACAGAATACCACAACAGGGGGACACAGCTTTAAACAGCCAGCCCTGCAGCAGAGCGAGAACCCCTCGACCTTTGACCTGACTCACTCCAATCAGGTTGATAAAGAATTAATTAGCATGGACAACAGACGACGAGCTCAATCAAACCTTGAAACTCAGCAGACGTATTGGCCGGAGTTTGTGTCAGACAGAAGCTCCTCCCAGGGGCAGTCCGCCATGTCCTCCCATGACCCGAGGGATAGCCCGAGGAGACACGGGGAGTACAAGCTCAGGGAGAGATCCAAAAGTCAACCCTCAGCATCCCTAGACCTGTACCACAGGTCGGCAGATGAAGAAGAGTTTGGGGTGAATCCTTTGTACAAACTTCGCTACCACGAAAACATGGAGCATTAAGTTCTGTTAGTGTGGGACTTTTACCAAACATCAAATAAAGATTGAGATAAGTCCCTTATATAAACTTTGCTACCATGAAAATATGGAGAATTAGGGTGTCTTAGTATGGACCTCTACCAAACAGCATATAAAGATAAAAATTCCTTGTACAAGCTTGGCTATCTTGAAAACTTCAAGTGTGATAATGTGGACCATTACCCAACATTAAAGGAACATTGTGATAAATCCCTTTCATAAAACTTTCTTCCCACAAAAACATGGAGTGATAGTATGGGCCTCTACCAAGCATCAAATGAAGATATAAATTCCTTGTACAAACTTCACTATCATGAAAACATGGAGCATTAAGTGTGGTAGCAATGACCGCTACTAATTCACCAAATGAAGAAGAATGAGATAAATCCCTTATACAAACTTTGTTATGAAAGTATTCAGTTGCTCAACTGGATTCTACATTGCAGTGTTTATCCTTACATAGATTCTGTTAGTTAAACTAAGGCAGTTTTCTGTTTCAGAACATGAAATCCCCCCCCCCTCCCTTTAAAAAAAATAATTACAATTATAATCACATTTTAAGCAGATGTATTTAATCTTTTAGCATATTCAAGCATTACTTTAACATCAGGTATTTAGCACTGGTATGAAGTTTATGATATAGAATCGTTATTTTTTTAAAACTAAGGTGGAAAAAAAAATTGTATTGTTTAGCATCCATATTGTTTTCTTTGTAGTTGAGAGCTTTGAAGGTGCATTTAATACCAATCTTTCTTCTAGTCCAATCCTTGTGACACCATGATGTTCAAAACTTTCCATATTTTAATATCCATCCTAAGAGTCTAACCATGTGCTGGAGCACAGTTCATGTGCAATAATTATAATCAATGATTAGAGGGTACAGTATAGTAAATCCTCAATGTTTGAACAAAATGGAGGGGTGTGTGCTGAGTCATCATTTTTTTAATGCTGTTATTTTCATCTCATGTTTAAACACACCCAATCTTACTTTTTAAAATAATTTTTGTCCATGAAACAGTCCCAACGTGGATTACCAATCAAGAATTAGGTTAAGTTTTTACAGAAAAAAGTACAAATAACTAAGGTTTTAATCTAAAATAAAATTAAGCTAAAGCAGAAGCTAGTAAAGGTGGAAGGAGGGGTATCTCTATTTAACCATGACATGTGTATATTAATTTTGACATTGGTAAAGATAATTCAATGGATGTGTTTTAGTTTCATTTGGCCAATTGAGCACAGCTTTTTAATTTCTTATTCTGTAAATTACTTTGTTGGTATAAATTACCCGTTATTACAAAATTATATGTGATACAAAAAAAGCTGTATATAAATATTTTGTTAATTTTTCTTTTTTTAGTGGATACAAATTCTACTTTGCTCTGTACATTGTTGAAACTAATTCTTCTTTTTAGCAAAAAAATAATTAAATTAATTTCCTGTTTGTATTATTTTTGTTTGGCTTTTTTCTAAAAAAGTGATTTCGGCTTGTATTTGAAAATCTATTTTTGCAAGAAATATATGTAGACTTTTAAAAATAGAAACAATTCCAACCCATAAATTTAGGAATTAAATTCTAAAATTTATAGTGCAAATTTTAAAATCTTCAGAACTTAAATCAGTTAATTTTTTGTTAAATAAGCAGTGACTTCTGTATGTTATATAAACTACTTATTTTATTAGCAAGCCTATTTTTGCTTAGAGTTATCTGCTCTTGTTGTCTGGAAAAAATACAGGAGAAAATCATTAATAATTCTAGAGCCCTATATAAATTAATTCAAATAAATATATTTAGGGCCTATAATTAACAGATAGATATATACATAGATATTAAAAAGTTTTAGTTTTATTTATATTTTATTGTTATAGGCTTACATAATTTTATTTTTTAAAAAGAGGAATTTTTTTTTAAAATCCTGACAGCGCAGGTCTACTTAAGAATTCAAAATAATTTAACACCTTGCCTGAGTGCTGGTATGTTTGTATTTAACAGTTTTTCCCAGAGATCTGCTGAATATCAAATTCTAAACAAATAATATAAACTGGGATTCACCTCAAGTGTACAGAATCTGTTGCTCATGTGTGTGTTGTGTATTTCTCGGATATGTTGTACTGATTCTGTTAATCAAGATATTAAACTAACTTTACGTCTGTGACCAAAACTATGCTAATCCATTTGTGTTATGATGCTGTGCATAATTTAAATTGTAAATACATGAAGACTATTTTCATTAAAGGTTCATTAAATGTTCGTAGCTAGATCAGCTGTTGTGATCATTGTATTTTGTTGCAACTAAATTTTTAAGATATTTTTACATTTCTGAAGTATAAATTAAGTCTTAGTAATTTAGTACCAAAGTCTATTAGTTAAATGATGTTATAGTCTCAGCAATCTAAGTAATTAGTTAAATGAGGTTATTAAGTGTAACAATAGTTTAGATTATTAGTATGAAATTGTTAATATGTGTATCTGCAGGATTTTGATGGTATAGCTATGTTTGCTGTATAAGCACTGTAGCTCTTGTCTGCTATGTACAATGGAAGTTAGTCATTAGGTTAATTATGGTAATTAGTAGATACTATTTAGACAAAGTCCTACATATTTACATGGTAAACTGAACTTTTGATTCACAATAAAAATAATTGTATGTGTACATATATTTTGAAATGTATGGAAAATGTGAAATGAATTATGCCATCCATTTTATTTTTAAAACATTTTCACTGTTTAATAATTTAAAAATTCTATAGGATTTACATTTTTTTCTATTTATTTTTAAATTGTTTCATCATATAATCCTTGCTACATTTTAAAATGTTAGTACTTACTGCAATATGGAACATGTGCTTGCAATTTTAAAAATAATATTTATCTGCGAAAAAACATTCCTGAATAAAAATATTGTTTTTAGAATAAATCTATTGCATGCAGTGTTCCATGTAGGACCTACAGACCTCAAATTTGGGGTTTTTCATTGAACAATTATGCAGATTTACCAACTAAACTTGTATTTTCCTAGATTAGTGCATATTTAATGAAAAGTTAGGGGGGAAAATGTAATGTTGACTATAGAATGATGTGAGAATGATAATCAGATACTCAACAAATATTTTACTCATTTTGTACATAGCTATTAGTTGTAATGAAAACCTCTTTGTTACTGTGATCATTATAATAATTAAAATCAATGTCTTGTGAATGAGATCCACATTATGATGGGTGTCTTGTTTAATTAGAGATTCCCTTAAACATCTTTGTTGCTGTGATCATTATAATAATTAAAATCAATGTCTTGTGAAAGAGATCCTCATTATCATGGGTGTCTTGTTTAATTAGAGATTCCATTTAAACATCTTTGTTGCTGTGATTGTGTCTGGTTGATGTCTAAAATTTTGCACCCGTTAAGGGGGCTATACATTGTTTTGATTTGAAAAAAAAGTTTTTTGTTCTAAAAAAGAAATTTGTTCCTTTTATTGTGTGCATAAAAACTGATATCATACTACATAATTATGATGGGTTTGAGTCAGTCATACCATATTATATGCTGACTTGGTCATGTCTAAAACTAAAAGACAACACTTAAGAAAACAGGTTATGTTAGCCTGTCGCCCCTCCTGGGACATAGGCCGCTTTCCAGGTGCCTCTGTCCTAGACTAGTCTCTCCAACTGTATCTAATCTTCTTGGTGTCTTCTTCCAGGTCACGTCTCCAGGTCTTTCGTTGTACATTAGTAGATGATTTTACTCTACCAGTACCAAAAATATTATTTTCTATACTTGTTCTTTAAATCGAAGGTTCTTTCCATTTTAAGTAGTTCATCAATTAGCCAAAAAAAAAAAAAAAAAAAAAAAAAATCACCAAACAAACAAAAATAAACATTGCATAAGTAGCGAGAAAACATTTCCATTTTGGTAATATCTTTTAATAGTTCAGAACTTGTCCGAGCGTACATGTCACTACAACTATCTGACTAGTTTTATCTGGCAGACTTCTAACCTTCCCATCCTACCATTCAATGTTACAGCCAGATCAAAGTCATGTTTTAAGTCATACATAACATTGACAAGTCAACAAAGTCATGTTTTGTGTCATACAAGACCTTGACAAACCAACGTATACGGCTGTCAGGCTTGGCTTAACAACACTAACTACGTAATCTCACAAAAGTAATTTTTCCTTCATAATTGAGTTGAAATGGAATAAAATACACACAAGTTCTAACAGATAAGGAATAAGAAGGGAGAAAAAAATACAACAGAAATCTTGCAAAAAATTAATTCAATACGGCAAAAGAAAACACGACCTAATACGTGACTATGGGACTTCTAAACACTTTATAGAAGAATATATTAACAAGGAAGGTGTGCAGTCTAGTTCTCTAGCATGCTGGTTCCAGGTACTCAAATATGAAATGAAATAGACCTTTCTATAAGGTTTATACTCTCAACTATTCACTTGGATATAATTCTATTTAGGTTAACGTTAATTATTAGCAGTCTCATTCATAAATAATCTATCCTATTTTTCTGGCATATAAAGGACTATAAAAAATTCAAGAAAATCTTAAAAGTCAGGGATTGTCTTATACATTATGTGTTATAGGGTAATTATATTGCAAGCTAGTTTATTTTGGAAAAGTTGGATAGGGTGGGGTCTTCATGCCCTGTCCCCCCCCCCCCCCCCACCTGTCTTATATGCCAGAAAATATGGTATTATCTGCATGGATCCACTTGGTCATAAGATCCTTAAGGTTTTAACTTAATTATATAAGAACTTGATATAAATACATAAGAGAAGTGACAAGCTTGGTAAAGAAAAAAAGGACAATGTCTACAAAATATATTTTGAATATTGAAGCAGTGCTCATGCAGTAGATTTAATATAATTGTTAAGAATACCAAGTGTTGTGGCAACACCTGCGAAAACATAACACAGCAAACTAGTTAGATGGGAGCAAAAATAATACACTGTAAATGGTAGAGAAAAATGTGAAAACCTTCATTTAAACACATCTAAGAGTAATTCAGCTCAAAAAAATAAAAGAATATTCCTGAAAAAATAACAGATCATCTCCGCAAGCACATTTCATCAGAAATCCTGTGTTAGTTTTCTTCATGTTTAGCTTACATACATTATTGCAAGTACATGTTATTACCAGTTTGATTTGGTGGTACAATTCTGGTTATATTTTACACAAAATTATTACAAGATAGTCAAAATGTAAAAAAAAAAAAATTCTAATAATAAAAAAAATAGAATTCTACTTTCAATAGAATGTGGAGTTGTGGTTTTGATTTTTGTAACACAAAAAAAGAATACTGAGCATAAAAAATAACAAAGTTTGATTTTGCTTTTAAATCAGCTAAAAAGTTTGATTCCTTCTTTTAAGTCTTCAAGTTAAAATAACAAGATAAGATAAAATACACAGTAAAATGACTTTTATGCTATCAGATTTCTCAACAAAATTTAACATATATCTTACTTGAAATAAATTTAATCTCATCAACTCAATCTTTCAAAATAAATGAAAATAAAAGAATTATAATGGAAAAAGGAACTGTTGGGTTTGCAATACACCAATTTTAAATGTTGGCTTGAAATCTCTAGGGATATAATTATAAACTAGTCTTCATTGTGCACCCACCAAACAGAAATTATTGATCATAAATCTATCTCAAATTCGCATCTGCTCATTAAAAATTAAAATATACAACATATTAAAAACAGTAATTTCTTAGAATTAAATGACATTTAAGTTATAAAATTTAAAACTAGCCAAGTCCCTTAGCATACAAAACATTTTTGGTTCTTATGTTATAGTTAAAAAGCTTCTAATAATTACTTTAAAAAATGTTTCTTTTCATTAAAACTTATGAAATGTGTATTTTTTTAAAAGCCTTCACATTTCCTTATCATTAAATAAACCAAGGCAATATCAACTACTTTTCAAATCAGTACAAATGCCAATATCAGAAGAAAAAAAGTTTAAATAAAAATCTGAATTCAAAAACAAAATTCAGATGTTTCTTTAAAAAAAAAGATTAAAACCAAAAAAGAAAAAAATATATATCACAAGGTTTAAGTAGTTCTTCTTAAATTATAAAATAATACTCTCTATAACTGATATACAGAACATGATTGCTTCCATTTATACATACAATAAGATTCTCGTGAAAAAAAAATAATGGGTACATCGTTGTGTAGACTAGTCGGAAAGATTCAATGTTTTACCCGGGTAATATCAGATAGTGCATACAATCAAAAGGATCAAAAGCATTGAAAGATTGAAGGCTGGAATTTACTGACACAACAGGTGTCAGCTCTTTCAGGTGTTACACAGGAGGAAATATCAGTAGTTTGTTTCAATTAAATTACATTGTTAGGGACAATCCAGTACTTTAAAAAAACAGTACTGAAGTTTAAAAATAGACAGTAATGTCAAAATCAGAAGGGTCAGTATTTACCTTTTTTTAAATTAATGAATACACAGAATTACCTTTTAAATTCATTACATTTGGTGATGTATTTATGTAAACAATATGATCTATAATTTATAAATGTCAGCTCTTAGGTTAAGTACAGGTTAACTCACATTGTTAGCAAGTGTACTATTAAACAGCTGATAACTCATACAACTTAGATAATTTGATTTGAGTACTCTATTGATTCATTATTGACTACAGGTAATACAATTACTTACCTAGGCTGTGACCAAAGCAAGCATTTGTGTTGGAAATAGTTTTATTCTATCATAAAATTAAACAAGCATCAAAGCTTGGCATGTATGAATCTATGTATACACACATATGCATGCATATATACATGTATGTATATGCACATATATATACATACATATGTATACACTCAGATATATTCAGCATATACTCACATTTATATATACTTATGAAGGCCTATAACACATATATACATAAATATATGCACATATATAGATATATAGGGCCTATATTATTAAGTACAGTATATCCATTCTACCTGAAATTTCTTAAGTGGAATAAATGAATTAATAAATGGCAGAAAAATGCACTGTTTGGAAAAAATGTTTTTTCTTTTGGCTTAACTACAGAACAACATTTCTGTACAAACTATACACATCACAGTCCCACACACAAGTGTAATATAATCATGTTCGATTTTCAGATCTTATTATTTAGTTAATGTAAAAAACATTTGTGATCTTTCGGATTCAAAAAAGAGGTAAAAATAAATTGTTTTCCTGCAGAAGTGAACACTGGGAAAACATGTTCTAATCTCTAGATAAGGTTGAACATGTTCAATTGTTATTCACAAGGAACAAAAAATACTCTATAATGAGAGTCGTTTAAAACAAATAATAAAAAAATATCAGAGAATTCGGGGTAAACTGAGACAGGCTTAAAATATAATGGTGGTTTTAAACTCAACAATCACTACAAAAATCTTTTTAACAATGTTACAAGGTTCTGCATACACAACATGAAGTATCTAAGGTTTGCATAACTTTAAATGAAGAAACAAATAGAGTTATTCTGTTGTTGATAAAGAATTAATATTTTATCAATTTGCGGACTTATAAAAAAAAAATTGAAACAATAGGTCTGAGACACTCCAATAGGTCACAGACACTCCAATAGGTCATAGACACTAGTCAGGGTGAAATATTTTCACAATAAAACCTACATCATTTACACTGATACCTTTAATGCTTATCTAAAACATAAGTGACAAAACATTTCAAGGTCTGACTTTTTGTAAAGTAAGATGAAGTGGTTCTATCTGACATTAAAATCTTTGCCTAAAAAATAGAGGACGATCTACCTGATATTTAAGTTTTTACCAACACTAAAAGAGGATGATTCTACCTGATATTCATGTTTCTACCTGGACAAAAGATTATTCTACCTGATAGTCATGTTTCTACCTGGACAAAAGATTATTCTACCTGATATTCATGCTTATACCTGAACATAGGATGAACTTACTCTCCCCACCAGACACCCAGATCTTTACATGAACAGAAATGAGGTTGTTCTCCCCTACATTGAGAAGTGTAAAGCACCAATGCTGACAGAGCCTGTAAACTACCTCGTACACTAAACACTTTGGAAGGATACCAAAACAACAGCAGAAAGAATGAGAAAGCGACTGTGAGAAATTTTTCTACCTTCTATAGTTACTAGTAATTATACATACTTTTCCCCCAACTTAGTGATATATGATGGAAAACCTGGATTGGAATATAATCAGCAAAAAACTCAGCTTTGTTTAAATCAAAACATTGAACTTGCAATTACAATTTTTTTTCTTAATTGCTTGGGACTAGATACTTCTAAATAAATCTTTTCAATCACAAATTTATTTTCAGTTAAAAACAGTAGTTAGTTGCCTATATAAACAGCTTTTGTATTAAGTATATTGCACAAGTAACATCAGTCCATGGTTACCCAAGTAAAGTTAAATAAAATGTTGCCAAAGGACCATAATCATTTTAACACATTTCTATGTATACTAATATATGAAGCTATAACATGAAGTTATAATTTTTTAAACCAGATCTATCTACATATATATACACACTCAATTCTATTTACATCATCATCACTGATGGGTGACCACCTAAACAAAATATTCATTTTTGTCCCAGTCATTGTCGGTGACATTGTCAATGTCCGTCACTGATGATCTGTCATCTGTATTGTCAACCTCTGTCACCAGCGACATGTCATCTGGCCCAGTAGTTAAGTTGTCATTTAAAAAGTTATCTTTCGTCACATCATCTTCATTCTTTATGAACATTTCTTCATTGTCAATTTTCAGAATGAAGACATGGTTATCGTTAACTTGATTATTATCAGGAGAACTAAGCTTGTGTTCGTTACCTGGGGTTGACGGAGATGAACTACCTTGGACATTATCAGCATGTAGGACTACAGTCAAGTCCACTGTTGTATTAGCAGAAGAGTTGTTGTCATTACTTCCTGTTGACACGCCCTCAACAATGATGCTAGCTTGTGGAGGTACAGCCTTGACCTCAGCTTGTGGAGGTACAGCCTTGACCTCAGCTTGTGGAGGTACATCCTTGACCTCAACTTGTGGAGGTACAGCCTTGACCTCAGCTTGTGGAGGTACAGCCTTGACCTTAGCTTGATTGACAGCAGTCGTCTCACTGGCCTGAGTTAAAGAGCTATCTTTAGAGTTGTGGTCAGGGTTTGAGGACTGACCGCTGCGGCTCATGGCGTCCTCCTCCCTGGATTTATCCTCACACGAGCTACTGGAGCTGGACTGGAGATTGTCCCCATCCTCGTACTGCTGGGACTCAGACCTCACCTCACCGCCAACGTGCTCGTTGTAGAGCCGGGTGCGCTCCAGGAAACCTTCCAGATAGCTGAGTCTGGGGGGAAGACTCATGCGGGACCAGTGGCCTCTGGTGATGGATGCACGGTCCTCCCCAAAGCACTGAGTCTCGTCACCTGCTTCATTCATGATGCTCTGTTCTGAGAAGTCCATGTTGATTAACTCCACCTAGGGGTCAAACAAATTACAGAGTAATTAAACTGGTATATTTGTGAATAAACAAATCACATATTTGACATTCATTTAGGAGAAAGACAATGTTTTTATGAAAGAAATGTCTACATTTGAAAGATTTAATGCATGCTACCTATTTTAAGAAACATAAACTCCACTTAATTTGCCTGATGGATTGCTAGGTCTAAAGAAGATTCTTTACTTTTACCTAATTTAAGACCTGTCACTCTTAGCCAAAAGCTATTTTAAGCTACAGTTCAAATTAAAAGAGGATATCACTTTGGGGATTTGAGTGATATCTAATTATTTCTTCTATGCACACATATTTGTTACAAGTTTTTTAAAACTTATTTTTCTTAAAAGTTGTTAAATTGTTTCAAAAAGTAGCTCACTAATATACTTGGTATAAAGAATATATAAGGTATATATGTGACCCTCTATGACCGTTTCAATAATAATAGAATATCATAAACAGATCGATAAGCTTTATAATTAAACGAGCCGACCCGCGGCATATCATACGCCGCTATTTAGTTGTTTTTTCTACTTTTCAATAATTCATAATTTGTGAATTCGACACTACCAACGCTGCCACTGAAAATATTTCTTTAAAACACTATAAGTAGCTAGTTAAGGACGATAACCCCCCCCCCCCTCCGTTAAAGTAAACTCCACTTAGTTACCCCCCCCCCCCACGTTTAAAATCATTTCAAGCTAAATTATCTGCCCCTAATAGCCGTCACTAAACCCGGCTCTGTTTGTAAACATTTAGAGTGAACCATAGTTCATTAGACCATGTAGGGGTGGGGCTGGTAGGGAGAGTGTTTACAGCTTGTTTTCTAGCGTCTCCCAGAAGAGAATTATATATATAGATTTAAAAAATTAAAATTAAGGGGAGAGAATGTTGTAAGACCAGCTGGACTAACCTGGTCGTCGTCCAGCATAGGGCCTGTGCTGGCAATGCTCTCAGTGTCCGAGCCATCGGATGGCGGGGGCTTCAGAAATGCTCCTCTATTGCTGGATGCTGACAGGGAGTCACTTCTCCCAGACAGGGAGACTCTATCCGCGGATGGCGAGGATGGCGTTGGTGAAGCCAGCTGGTGCCGGATTGCTGTTGTCGTGGAAACTGGATTCGGGGAGGGTGGGTTCCAGGTGGGGGAGGGAGTCGGGGGGTGGCTGGTCGTCGGTAGAGTGTATGACGCGCTGAGTGTGGACGGTGCGGTTTTAGAGTTGTAGTTCCCCACTTTAGCAGAGTTCATCATCTTGCTGAGGTGCTGGGTGATCAGAGATGTGGGGGGTTTAGCTGTGGGGAGAGAGGTGGGGATCTGTACGGTAGACTGGAGAGGTGTTGTTTTCTCCGCTGGAAATGCTAGCTGTTGGGTTGAGATAATCGGCTTAGCAATAGAAGGGATGTTCTGCTGTACAGAGGTGGAGTTAAGGCCGATGGAGTCGACACCTAAGATAAGACCCTGTAGTTTAGGAGATTTTCTGTGCAGGGATGGTGAAACAGTCTGTGGATTTTGGTCTGCGTCAGTGTTTTGCTGTGATGAGAAAACTTGGGTTCGATAAATCGGTTCAAAATGACTTGAGTTGAGGGTTGGGTTGTACGAGGTGCTGATGGAGACCCGCGGGGGTTCATGCTGTGAAGGTTGCAAGGACTGAGGCCAGGGGTGTTGTTTCATGATGTCGCTGGTCAGCGACGAGGACAGTTCGGATTTGGGGGACTGGGAGATGGACAAAGATGAAGATGACGCATCAATGAGACTCTTGGACTTGACAAACCTTCGCTGCTGGGGTATGGGCGACTTGTTGACCCACTCCTGGGCGCGACGCACGCTCGAGTGTTCAAGGTCGCGGGAACCCACGGAACAGGACAGCGGGGACATCTGTCTGCTGACGTCCTGGTTCCTGTCCTCACCAGGTAGTATCAATATATCTGAGGTAGGTGTTAGAGTCGCTTCCTCCTCGGTGCCTTCCACAATGCTATTGGTTCTAACCCAGCTGGAGTTGTCTTGCGGCGAGTGACTTGACATTTCAATGGCCGCTCTATAGCTAGCACTACGACTTCTGGCGGCGCCGGATGAGCTGACAGACAGAGGTTCCTCGGCTGGTTTGGTGGTGTGCTGGGCAGAAGGACTCAGCTCTTTGGTTCCAGAGGTTGTTTTAAACACCACAACGTCTAGCGGATCAGGTTTGAGGCTGCCGTCTTTTAGCAGGGCTTCAGTGATGGAAGTTTTTTTTCGGAAAGCTGGTTCGTGGCATACTATCCCTGTTGGCCTGGTACAAAAAATGTTTTAAAATCTTAGATTATAAATGGCCTAATTAAAAATACAAATTTTTAAAAAATCAAAAGACATAGCATAAAAAATTGATTGCATGAAATGTATCATATGGACCTAAAAATAATTTCAGAATTAAGCATATCAATCTAATTAATGAAATTTTTCTTTACTAAAGCAAATTTTAAGAGTATTTTAAGTATCAATATTTTATTGAATAAAAAACAATCTTTCATTCCAATAAGTTAAAATAAAGTTGTATGTGTTTTCAAGCTAATCAACTTAAGCTCCAGCTGAAATATCAATTTTAAATACCTAACAGTACATTTTTCACATCAACCGAAAAAAAAAAAAATCAAAGCCAACCTATTATTTAAAATGTCTGAATGTCTGGGATCCTTGTGGAGGTCATCTGTGTCTCTGTCAAAAACTGATGAAGAAGCGCTACCCTCAATGTTGGAGCCTGGTCAAATACACAAAATCAACTGTTAAAATACTTGACTCTTATTTAGCTTAGTAATATGTTTATTACTTAAATATAGGCCTACTACTTAAAATTATAAACAAGAAAAAAGTTAATTTACCACCATCAAAGAATATTAGAACAAACTATAAAATGACAATTAGTTGCAGTTTTAATGTAGAGAACAAAATCCAGTTTTTACCTTAATTAAAAAAAAGAAACAACTATTTTAACTGATTAAAACCAGACTAATATTTTCAACACTAAATAAACATCATACTGTTGTATTACTGGCTAGCAGTCTTCAACCCTGACCTTTTTCCCAAGATGGTGGTGGGGAGGGAGACTCAGCCCCCACCCCTGCTCCCCTGACCCCCAGCTCCAGCTTGCGCCTGCGCTCCAGCCTCTGCCTGTGGATGTCATCACTGATGGCCTCTAGACTGCGCAGGGCTTGGGAGTACAAGGCTTTGGTGGAGGCCACGTCTTCCTCTAGTCGACTCACAGCTCTCTTGTGTTCCTAATGGAGGGGTAGAAACTTTTTTAATATTTCACAGCTCTCTTATGCTCCTAATGGAGGGGTAGAAACTTTTTAATATTTCATCTCTTTGTAAATCCTTTATTCAAATTAAAAAAACATAAACTGAAATTGTATTGAAAATTCACCATGTCGTCAGGTCTAGTGAAAATTTCTTACAAGTAAACTGTGCCGTGAAGAAAAAAAATTGTACAGGCAAAAGAAAAAAAAATGGGAAGACTTGCATGGTACTGAGAACATTACTTAGTATGCCAGAATGCAAAGAGGGAAGGAGAAAAGGAATACAATAAGACAAATATTTGCTGTGCCCTGATGGTAAACCACGGGACAGTAGAAGCAGATGCATGGAATTCTAACAATTTTGACTAATATACATGAAAACAAAAGCATACATTCAATGTTTTAAGTATTTAAATGTGACAATGTGAATGTGGTGTTTCATCAAAGGGGCCTGTCTATCTATGGCTCCTACTGCCCACTCACCTCCATTACTTGGTTAAATTTTGCTTTCATTTCAAAATAAGGTCTGAAAAAAAGAAATAAGTTGTTTAAGACAACTATTAAATATTGAAGTTAAATTTGAATCTAAAAAATGGATTTCTAATGCCAAAATAATTTGGAATGTTAGTTTGAAAATAATGTGAGTTTTTACTTAAGCAGATGAAATTAGTTTTCTGGAAGAAGTTTTCATTACATGCTAGTACTTTTAAAAACAACATGGCTTTTAATGTTAATCAAAATCTGGTATGAGAATCAAGTTTACATGAGTTATTCCAACATATCTATCAATTCAACTCAAATTATAATAAATAAAAACTGCCTCGTAGCCCTAAAAAAAAAAAAAAAGAATGTGTGGAATTTTACTATAATCTTCTGTCTTCAGAATAATGCAACAAATGCAAAAAAATATTTTAAAAAATTTCTTTAAAACATTTTCCAAGCCTTGCTGATGCTTCTAAAAATGAATCCATTAAAATAATTTTTTCCTACTTGGATTTGGTTATGTTCCGCTTGAGATCTTTCTGCAGTTTCTGAACCTCTTCCTCCCTGCGCTTGAAGTTGACAGTAGTTTGTTGGTGGAATTGCTCACTTTCAATTCTCTCTCGCTCAGCATCATTTACCTGAAACAATAAACAATGATGTAAACAGGATGATATTTGATAAAACAAGATATTGAAACTTTGTGCAAAAAAAAGTATGCTATGGATATGAGAAGGAAACAGTGATTCAAAAAAGAAAAGTATGCAATGAGTAATGGACAAACATTTATTACATACTGATTTTACAAGAATAAAATTTCAATACTGAACAAGGAAAAAGAAAAATGTATTAGTTAAACACATTTTTCAGTATAAATAAAATGAACATTTAGCTTTTTACTTATTACTCAGCTAGTTTTTCATAAAAAAATGTTTCTCCTTATATTCAATAATTAACAGAATTACATCAATTAAGTATTAGTTGACAAAACACTATACTGCAGTAAAACCAATTTGCCACAAGAGTTACCTTCATTGTGGCATGGTTAAGTTGACCAAACGCTGTACTACAGTAAAACCAATTTGCCACAAGAGTTACCTTCATTGTGGCATGGTTTAGTTGACAAAACGCTGTACTACAGTAAAACCAATTTCCCACAAGAGTTACCTTCATTGTGGCATGGTTTAGTTGACAAAACGCTGTACTACAGTAAAACCAATTTCCCACAAGAGTTACCTGTAAAACCAATTTCCCACAAGAGTTACCTGTAAAACCAATTTCCCACAAGAGTTACCTGTAAAACCAATTTCCCACAAGAGTTACCTTCATTGTGGCATGGTTTAGTTGACCAAACGCTGTACTACAGTAAAACCAATTTCCCACAAGAGTTACCTTCATTGTGGCATGGTTTAGCATCTCCTGCCAGGTGGGGTCAAGGTCTTGCTCCCGCCGCTTGTACCCCTCCTCTGCCAGCTGGACCATCTCTTTGGCTGCTTCATGCATGCTACACGCTCTCTCAAACCTCAGTGCTGCCTTCTGGCTGTCAAGGTGTGCCTGAAAGGTAGTTTAATCATGCTTAGAACTTTACTTTGTTTTAATTATGCTTAGAATTTTACTTTGTTTTAATCATGCTTAGAACTTTACTTTGTTTTAATCATGCTTAGAACTTTACTTTGTTTTAATCATGCTTAGAACTTTACTTTGTTTTAATCATGCTTAGAAATTTACTTCAATTTAATTATGCTTAGAATTTTACTTTGTTTTAATCATGCTTAGAATTTTACTTTGTTTTAATCATGCTTAGAACTTTACTGTTTTAATCATGCTTAGAATTTTACTTTGTTTTAATCATGCTTGGAAAATATACTTTGTTTTAATCCCTTGAACATCAGAACGCAAGGTGCGCCAGAAAGATAGTTTAATGGTGCTTAGAATTTTACTTTGTTTTAATCTCTTAAACCCAAGCCCTGTATATTGTTGGCTGTCAAGGTTTGACTGAAAGATAGTTTAAATTTTCTTAGAAATTTACTTTGCTTTAACCCCTTTCTTTTGGCTGTAAAGGTGAACACTAATGAAAAATAAATTAAAAATGTTTCTTTCTTAAGATTTAATAAAAATAGTATGTGTCTAAAATATGTAAAAAGAGATTTCATGAGTGACCAACTACAAATACCAAAAATATGAAAACTGATGTGTATTCTTACATATTAAAAAAATAAACAGTAGATCTAGTTTTAATTGTTATTTATTCATTTCTTTTGTTTTTGTTGAAACGCTTTTCATTTTTAAAAGAACTATAAAAATAAAATTTATTATTCATAATAAATTATAATTGTTCTGGGTTAAAAAACCATTTGTCATATGTGTACGTGCAGCTACTACAAAACAACACAAGATCATCTGCAGGAATTAAATCTCACCTCCTTCAGTCTCATTCTTGCATCATAATACGGCCTTGCCTTATCCACACACGCCCCAAGTTTTTTGGCCAGGCCATTCAATCTTTGCGTCGAGTCAGATAACACAGTACGGAATGCTGCCCTAGCATCCTGTTTAAATAATAAACAGAACCTCAATGAGCAATTCAGCATTTCTGTTTGTAACAATCACTTTATATGTAAGTATCATACAACATTTAGCTAATCTAAGAGATGATATGAAATAGATAGAAGTTTCTCAAGGATACAAATGATGAAGTAGAGTATATCCCCTTCCTACATGGTGGCTGAATATGTACACATTACATATGACCACCTATTTTTTTTCTAAGTAAAAACACACATTTTAAAATTTGTTTTTCACTATTTGTACTCCAGCACATCTTTTCTACAACATAAGCACAAAGTTTCATTTTTTTTTATTGCTTTACATTGTAAATATTCGAACCGGAGTAAAATAAAAAAGTGGACTTCATTTTGGTGAAAATATTTGAAAATTAGAAACATATTTCCAAAATGGCTTCTGAATTGTGTATTCTTCAAAACAACATGCTTCATTCTAATAATAAGTAAATAACAATCCAGAACTGCATGTTATAAATAAGTTGTTACTGGCATTTATTGAGACATGTAAAGTTTTGTACACTTCATAATTTGCATTATAGTTGACAGATACATATTAAACTTGGTATACAATGTCAGGACACCCATAACATCATCATCCATACATGGAATAATTTTTCAGACACAAAATCCTGATGTAGTGTTGAAAGGGTATATCTTGACATTTATTATGAGCCCATGTCAAATCAGGAAAACAGTGAGATAAATCAAGACATCATGGACAAGGGACATATTTTCGTATATAATAGAGCCTTTTTTAAACTACCCCTCTTCTGGGTTGGCTATTTTTCATCTTTCTTTTTATCAAAAACATTACTTCATCTCTTGGCATTTGCCATGCTACAGCATGAAATAATTTGTCCAATTTCCTGAAAAGCAATATGCTCTGAATCTCTTTAACCCAATTATCCTGAAGTATGGGGATAGTTAAAAAGTACACAGACTAAAAATTACCTAGGAATAAGAGAAGATCTAGTTCTTTCATGGGACTGAAAACTACATCAGATTTTATCAATTTTTTATTGGAGTTTATTTTGTAATGAAACATTTATTAAAGCATTAAACCAAATAAAACATAATTAAACATTAGCTTAAAGCAAATCAAATGTAATCAAACAAAAGGTTAAGTCAAAAAAATTGTATTTAAAACTCACATCAAGTTCTAACTCTAGTCTGTTGATTTCCTCACTAGCCCTGTTTAATTTCTCTAACTCAATCTGAAAGAAATGGATAATTCATTAGACTAATTAAAAATAGATACAATGAAATGGCCATATAAATTAATAATAAGTAAAAATAACTTTTAATAGATTTTAACTGTTGTTTTAATTTCAAGGCAGCATATAAAAAACAGAATGTACGAATATTTGTAATGTATTAGTACAATACATTTTTGTTTCAATGGATTCTTCCAAAAAGATACAACAAAACCATTTTCGGAAGCATTTATTTTATTTTTAAATTTTCTTTTCAAAGCAGCTTATTTTGCATCATGTCATTGCAATATAGTGGATGGACAATGGATTGTGCCAAATAGAATAGAGTGTCATTACAAACAAATAACTAGCCTTAACTATGAATGGTAGTAGAAAAGAATAAAGGCAGATGGTCACTATCTCCTGGAACTGTAGTTTAACAAAAACTACATCACCTGTTCTTCTAAGTTTCAGTTCTAATTAGAATTCTTTATATGGACTATCCTAAATTTAGCCAAACAAATCAGTTGTATGGCATTATCTGGTAGTACATGGTCGTATGGTAGAGCATGTAACTGCTAAACCAAAGGTCTCGCATTTACGTCCTCGGCATGAGTGTGTAGAATGTCCCTGAGTCCACATCACTCTGATGGGTAATTGACTTATGTTATGGAAAGTAAAGGCAGCTGGGCATAGTTCTGACAACACTATCTTGTCATATGACTATGTCACCAAATCAAAAGAGCTTGACTTATCTAACCTATGGCCTGCCAGATTCAAAGTGGTTATACGTTTACTTTGTATCAGCTACAATCTCATATCCCTTGGGCAAACACAGGCATAAAACCACCCAGGTATAAAAAAATAACCCCACTCAGGTAGATCATAAGTCAGTTGGTAATTAAAACAAGGTATTGATTTTTGTGGGGACAACTTTGTATTGTGCCTCATGCTATTAAACATTAATGAATGTATGGTTAAAAATAGTACAGTTCATATTTCATTCAGTTATTGAAATAAACAACTGGTTTTAAAATTACTGCTGTATACTTTAATGTTTAGTATTTTTACAATTGTTATAATAAGACAATAGAACATTTTTGCAGTGTGAAGAAAAAATTTAAAAGAATATAAAAGTAAAAAAAAAAATGTTTATAAATATAATGTAAAAGAAAATAATTCTCTTTATCTATCTGTTTGTCTGTCTACCTACCTACCTACCTACCTATAAATAAATAAATTAATCAATTAAAAAAAATTATATATATATATATATATATATATATATATATATATATATATATATATATATATATATATATATATCTTACCTGGATTCTTGGATCAAGCTCTTCTTCCTCCTGCTCCTCCCCTCCTGATGGTGTTCTATGGCGCCGTATATGGTGATGGTGAGAATGGTGTGGGTGGATGTAATGAGATGGAGGGGACTGACTTTGATGAGTTTCAGACATTTTTAGTGTATGCGTTGTTTACTAAGGATCTGTTTTAGGCATTTTTTAGCCAGGTTCCTTCATAAATACATTCTCACGTCAATATTTATATTCTAAATCCATTGAATACTAATGCAGTCATCTACATGATTTTTTCTTTATCTCTACAAATAAATATGTGTGTACTAAGGACTTTTTACTTTTGAAACTGAAACATTCCCTTGTGTGTACAGTCATTTACTTTTCTGTAGACCTTGTTGCTCACATACCTAATTAAGAAAAGAATTCAGAAGATTTAGAAACGAGTTCCAACTAGAATACGAATATTAGAAGTATAAGTGAAAATAAACTAAAGTAACTTAAAATAAATAGTTATTAAAACGAGATATAATAGAATAAAAAAATCACATTTTGAATGTAGATAAATATGAATAAATGAATGTACACATTATTTTTAAGCGTTTTATTATTTTTTTTAAAAGCATGTTTTTTTTATAATATTTGGTAAATTTTTTTAGGTTCATAAGGTCATATGTCAGGTACATTTCCTGTGGCTTTAAGTCACTCAAAAGAATTAAAATGGTCAATTCTGGGTGTTATTTTGTCTTAATATTACTATTTTAATATATTGAGCAATATATGTTGAGCAAAAAAAAAAGTGGTCAGACGAATATGTACAATATGAATTTACATTACGTATACAATCAGTATTTTTTATAATTTATCCACATGTTGAGCTTAATCATTGATCCGTAGCATGCCTGCTTCCTCCTAAGAGTTTAACCTTCTTAAGTTTAAGACAGAGCTTTATCGGAAAGCAGCACCAAGAAGAGGAAGCCTATTATTAAGATCTGCACTTCATCACAAAAAAAAAATAACAAAAACACAAAGCAAACTTGGTTACCCCACCAGTTATGTCTCAATGTATATTTCTATTCTTTTTAGTAGCCTATTTTGTGAATTTCAAGACTCCAGAGGATTTCACATACTTTTCTAAGATTAGATATCTATTTGGACATTAAATATTGGTGGAAAGGACAGAGGCGTAGCGACCCTTCCCGGCGCCCGGGGACAAACTTTTCGATTTGCACCTCCCCTCGAGATTATGATTTGCACCCCCCCCCCCTCAAACTTCCAATTGGCACCCCCCTCAACCTTTCAATTTATTTTTCCAACCCATTTTGACGCCCCCTAAGGTCGGCGCCCGGGGACATATGCCCCCCCCCCCCCCCTCTCGCTGCGCTATTGGGAAAGGAAAACGGTCACTTCATAAATTATGATAAATTAATCAATGTGCCATTGAAATTGTTGAGTTAGGTAGGCCTCTACTCTAGATCTCAACTGTGTGGATTTCTTATACTTATATACCAGTATCCGATGCTAGAATCTTCTTAAAAAGGGGTGTTACTGTTAGGTTACTGCTAGTTAACTAAATACACATATACACATATGACTAAATTGACTTGCATATATCAATGCTAAACCTATCCAGAACTCCAACTCTAGTCCTACCAAGTGCCTAACCCGAACTAGTAACTTCTAACTAGAAGAGTTAGCAATATTGAATATTACTAACACATGTTGGAAATTATCCATTCATTTTTGTTGAGTTTTGCAAACATAAGTTACTGTAAACCATAGTTTATTTGACCTGACAACAATTAGGCCCTAGAAGATCTAATTATAGAATCTAGATAAAAAAATAAAGTCAAGAACAGCAATTCTATTCCCTAATGTTTTTAAAAAATATGCACAAAAATAACAGCTTGCTGAAAGTTTGCGAAAATTAGCTATAGTAAAAAATTATTAGGCTACTAAATTATTAAAAAAGACTAAAATAATGCTTAGGCTTAGTGAAAATTGATTAGGAGCAATTAGGGCCTATTAGCAATAGGCTGTAATTTTGTGATGGTGTGTGATGAGAGGGAAGGGGGGTTCACACTTTTGTGACGTCACACTTTTGCATTATAAAAAAGCAATGTTAGAAAACGAATTGTAGACGTTATTTAGCATTTTAGAAAACTGTTATAATATATTGTAATATGAATTGATTAAAATACTGACAGAGTTCAGATTTTGGAAAAATATAGTATTTTAAGAAAAGTTCAACTGCAATTTTGAGGCTAACGTGTGACATCATTTTAGGGGTGGGGGTCTGGCTTTTTGTGAGGATGTGTGACGGGGGGGGGGGGGAAAGGTAAAAATTGTTAAAAAAGCGTGACGTCATTTATGGATGACCCCTTGGCCCTCTGTAAATAAAGTTAGTAGTAGTAGGATCTATCCCTAGCTTGGCCTCAACCAACCAATGGGCTTGTTGCATTTGAGTTAAATATAAACTCAAAATAATAGGGCCTAGCTAATATTATAAAGGCCGATTCTAGCCGGAAAAAGATACTCATGCGCAATGGAGAGAAACTATGACTTGCCTTCGATGGTACGGCGCATGCATGTGTTTACAACCACAGAACCCTAGCCATAGCTCAGCTGCGCATAACTATTTTTTGGCGACCAAGTGGAGAAGCTGGGAAGAAAAATCTTTTTCCGAGTAGTCACACTTCGTATTATAAACTATGTTCTTTCAATCGGTATGGCCTATCTATGCTATAGCCTACTTACTACTTATTTATTTTTAGCTAGATCTAACTTGTAATTGTAACTTAAACTTTTTGATCCCCACATTTTCGTTTTTGTACAAACAAGCCTTTTCTTTTCTCACCAAAGTTCGAACTCACAAACTCAGTTTGTCGTTTCGATCCATAAAGGCTAAAGGTCTAGAACTAGATTTTCGATCTAATAAACAAAAAAAATGCCGACCAGATCGATATCAATACTTACAGTGCAGAGGTCTAGAGAAATAGTAAATACGAAAAATCACAATTTATTCCATTTGTTTAACTTGATGTTAGTTAACGTTATCTTGGTGAATCCAAGATCATCATATTATCACATTTTTCTGCTTGCATATTCTAAAAAAATTCCAGTCAAGTAGGTCTACACTAGTTTGAAAATCGTTAGAATTTTTACTAATATTAATAAATCGTGATTTTGTTACATAAATTTAAACAGAAATATTATAAAGAATATTATTTTCAGATTGTATGAATAAAACCCAAATTAACAAATTAAGAAAAAAATTAACATATTTTCAAAATTTAAAATGAAAATGTAATCGATAAATATTATGATGTCGGGTCAAAGTTGAAATTTAGTAGGCGGTGGTTCGTTGTTTATAAATATAGAACTATGACATGACCTGGAAATATTGTTTCATGAAAAGAAACATAACAAATTAACATGAAGATAGATAGACGCACCGGGATTTTATGAAATCAAGCTTTGAAGGAAAAACTAACGGTGCGTACCATACTTATACAAACTAATTATTAAAATATTTTGATTTGTCTGTAATGAAATGTCATGATGAAAACGTAGTAGGGTAGGCTGAGCCTAGTCTGAATTTCTGCTACTGACAGTGACTGCTAGGGCAGGTTAGGATAAAAAAAAAAAACAGGCTCGGTCAGTTTCCGAGTTTCTCAGTTTACTGTTCGTAAGTCTATTTAATTTAGATCTAGATCTAGATATAGAATCTAGATTTTAGGGCTACCCACATTATAAAAAGTCTAAAATAAATGTTAAGTCTTTAGTAATTGGGCCTATATGATATCAACAAGTATGTTCGAGATACTAGTAATTGTTTTATTGTTAGTAACATCAGTGTAATCAAGTGTAATTGCAAACCATTGTAGTTGTATACATTGTTTCCTATGACCTATAGATCTTATACACCTACTACTAATTATTAGTAGGTCTACATAGTACTAGAATCTACATACTAGGCCGACATAGACTGATAATTGGAGTTAACCCGCACAACTGGTCTAAACAGTCTAAATATAGGCCTATATAAAAATACTGTAGGCTGTGGGCTTGATCTTCCATGAATATTATTAGGCCCCTATTTTTAGTAATTAAAATGTTTATATTTAAAACTAAATAACTAACAAACTAGTTGTTTTTTATGCTAAAAGCTAAAATTCACATATTATCAGTACGTTTGGGTCATTTATAGATTTACCTAATTTTTATATCTTCGATAGCATGGGGGTTGTCTGGCAAATACATCTTTCAGGCATCTCTTCTGGGGAAGGGGGGGGGGGGCAAAGACAGTCTGCCCCCCCCCCCCCCCCCCCCTATCCAGAACAAAATTAAATTTTAATAGAAAATATATACTTTAACTAGTGTCTGCCCCCCCCCCCTTAAATTTCAAGTGCCTCTCCCTCACCCCGGAGAAAAAAGTCTGAAAGAAGCACTGCACCTGCCTCTCCCAACGCAGTGACGATGGGGGTCAAAAATAGAGCACAAGACTGCTAACCTGAAAGTCTCGGGTTCGGATCCCCTTGGAGGTCTTTGAGTCCATCCAGCTCTAATTTTTTGTGTGACTTTTTAAACAATAAATAGCAAAAAATATCTGTGAAATCTTGAAAAATGTTTTCTTTTATTTTGTATCTTAAACATTTGTAATAAGCCTAGATGTTCCTGATTAGTCTTTTATTACAGTTTACACAAAAAAGCTACTAAAAATGCTAAATAACTGAGAAAATTCATAATAAGCAAATACCTTAATTAAAAACAAAAACAAAACAGTTTTTACGTTACACTTTCTGACCCCCACCTTCACTTACTTACACATTGTCACAAAAGTCCCCCCCCCCTTCCAGATGCATGACGTTGTTGGTAGATAACCTGTTCATATCTTCTATATATATAATTCTCTTCTTCGAGCCGTTAGAAAACAAGCTGCAAACGCTCTCCCTACCTCCCCACCCCTACATGGTTTTAGTGAGCTGTGTTCACTCTAAATGTTTACAAGCAGAGCCAACGATTTTAAACGTAGGGGGGGGGGGGGAGGGGGGGGGGGGAGGGAAGGGGGGGGGAGGAGGGGGGGGGGTTATGGTCCTTAACGAGCTACTTATAGTGTTTTAAAGAAATATTTTCAGTGTCAGCGTTGGTACTGTCGAATTCACAAATTATGAATTATTGAAAATTAGAAACAACTAAATAGCGGCGTATGTTATGCCGCGGGCCGGCTCGTCCTTAATATTTATCTATCCCGCCCGCCCTCTCCCCACCCCTTCATTGCTACAGACAAGGGGGGGGGGGTAATAATGTCACTACATCCTGTTTTTTCTCACAAAACGTTTATCCACTTATCTCTCAAGCACGTCTTCTTTTTTTTTTTTGGATCTTGTCCAGATAGGCCTCGTCAGAAAGTTAACCCCCCGCCACCCAAAAATGTTGATAAAAACTAGGAAATGAAACTTGATTTTATTGAAGAGGTTAAAGTTGGGATATGTCATTGATACTTTGTATGAAAAGGCCTGTTTACCTTTAACCCTAACCCAACCATAGAGGCGGATGATACGTTGTTTTTATGGCGTGCGTTTAAATATTCAAATGTCTAGACATCAGAAATATTCAAATAGGTCAAAGTTGGCGTGACTTAACTTTTCGCCCGCGCACTTTATATTAGTAGCGGGGCTTATCTGGACAAGATCCCCCCCCCCCGGGGGGGGGGGGGGAGGGGGGCGGGGCGGACACTGGTAAAAGTATATGTTTTCTATATAAATTCCATTTTTTTCGGCGGGACGGTAGACTTTCTTCCCCCGAAGAGATGCCTGGAAGAAACTCTGCTTGAAACCATTGGTTCCTCAACGCTTTGGTTCTGTTTATAATTATATATATATATAAAAGATAGATACTTGCATTCTCGAAAAGTATGTATCGCCGATACATATACCTAAACCCTCAGGCGTAGGCTAAAGTTTAAGATCAGTGTTATTTTAGTGGTTTATTAGTGTAGTAGTTTCAAGGTTTATTAAAAAAAACCGCGGATAAATTCAGACCCAGAGTTGCCTCACGTCTCTGATTGAAATCGTGATTAACTTCGGCCTAATTAAAAAACTTTTTGCCTAAATAAAGTTAATTAAAAAAACTTTTTGCCTAAATGACACGAGCACATAGGTTCAGTGCCGGCACCAGGTTATTTAACGCCCTAGGCAAAACTTATTAAACCGCCCCCTTTTACACAAATTAATTAATACAACATTTGTATAAGAATTCAATGAATTAAAAGTGGCATATTGATTTATTATAAATTACATAAACGTTATAATTAATATGTAGACATCAAAATTCAAAATCAAATTTTACTTGCCTCCTTCGCCTGCAGACCTCCCAAGGTGAGTCCCAGAACGGAACTTACCTGTTTTAAACTTGACTGTCTTTAGTTAAAATTGTAAAATGTCTATATTGTGTGATTATGTAACGATTATTTTGTTGTTGAAAAATAAAAGGTTATAAATGTTATAGATTTCAGCCTACAATTATAATACTGTAGGAGAGGGTGAAAAATATTAAAAAGACACTTAAGCAGATGATTAATTTGCGACTAAAACGATTTTAGACGAGTTAGTTGCACTATCTCATTCTATATGTCTACTAATATTAAGTATTGCAATCTACAACGGCTATTGATGTATTTGTTTTTCAACTTGATAATGCTAAAAAAACAACCTACCAAACTGTTTTGTTTTGAACTTCTGTTCTGTATAATTTTTTTACAATAGTAAATAATAACTTAAAGTTGTATTTATGAGTAAGCAGTCAATCTATTCTAAGGTGCAGGAATTTGAAATGAATGTAGAGTTAAAGAATGAATTATCTCCCATTTAAAAATCCTAATACCAAAATTTCATTCAAGGGAAATAACTTACACAAGAATAGCTAAATTGACCGAGTGTAACTAAGACATGCTTGAAAAACACAAAAAAACTCTTAAAATTTCATTACCTAATCATTATAACTATTTTTTAAAATATTAACTATGTAACCTGCCAAAACAATATATTTTACTAGTTGACTTCTTAACTCTAGGTTGTTTGAAAGTATAAACATAGTAGCTTTATTTTAACATACTTCTAGTCAATATCGACGACATTCATGAAAGTGTTGTGTTCTGCAAACATCAAATTAAATTCTTAATTTTGGATCCCCAAAATATTGGGACGCCTTTATAAAAATCAAATACGTAGTAGGGAGGTGGGGGTGCATCTTCACCAACGCGAATAAATGTAGGCCTATAAAGGCTAAATTTGGGGGTTGGGGTGCAACATTGATAGCTCGTCCTGGTCTCCGAAATAGATTGCTAAGCCTTTGTATATTGCCATCTATAGTTTATAAAAGATATTCAAAGTTAGTAATTATTAGGTACTTTTTGATAATGGCGATTACACATTTTTGCGCTCCCACTAGGGATGGCGCTCTAGGCGACCGCCTAGTTAGCCCTATAGGTAGCGCCGGCCCTGCATAGGTTCAAACAAGTTGGTTGGTTCAAGGTTCACTAGTGGTTGGCAAAGAAATAACAGAACGAACAAAAAACTTAGACACGAACAAACACGGAAGCTAGTCTTGTTTGTTGATTCTTTTTTTTAGCTGGCACGTTGGTGTGTCTACTTTGATTGTCACGACGGACTTCGGAAACAATCGGATGAGCTCGGCAATAACCGTCGTTGTTCAAATTACAGAGGGGGTTTATTAATAGCACATTGAACTACAAAACACGGTAGTCATCGCTTTGCGAAATCGTCTGCTAGGGGGCCTATGAATCTACCAACATAAACATTGTTAAAGGCCAACAGAAGATTTCTGTACAAGGTTGGTTTGGTATTTTCGCCTTTCTTTATTTTGGAATTATAAGTGAGTTGTTTGATAATTTTGTTTTGCTTAAAATCCTTTGCTGATCAGGTAGCGAATGTGTTTAAGATGACAGTATGTTGCTTTCATATTAAGGGTTTTGACTTATGGGTCATTAGCATAAATAACAGACCCCCTTCTTCTTCGTCTATTTCAACTTCCAGTAGAGCATAAACCATTTACAGCATTCTTTAATGCATTTCTACCTCATTTATTTCCTGTTTTTTTTCCCCATCGTTTTGAGACATTAGCTTCTCTACAGGGCATTATTGTATCGAGTTCATTTTTATAACGGTAATCTGTGTTAGGGTTAGTGTCAAGCCATGGGCATGGTTGCGGTTTAACGAAAAAAATTGAGTTATAACAATAAACCAATATTAGTTTCTAATGTCAACACAGGCAGTGAAAAAAAAACCCATAGCCCTGTCGATAACGCTAGCCGTTACGTTAAATGAAAAGCGTTTACGGAAAGTGTTCGAAAACTCAATACTCTAAAGAGAATTTTTTTCGATTGCCGTGTGGCCGATGATCCATAGAGTCAATAATAACTCGAACACCATCCACAAAAGACAATCACCCGACCATAGGGGGACAAATAAACTTTTATCCTTAACCCTACTGCAAGTTATAACCTAAACAGTATCTGTATCCTTGTATTATCATGTGGGACGGAGTGGCATAGCGGTAGAGCGCTAGACTGGTAACCCGAAAATGTCGAGTTTGAATCCGGGATCAAGAAATTAGAACGTCCCCGAGCCCACACAGTTCTAATAAGTGCATAACTCACGTTAGGGAAAGTAAAGGCGACCTGGCAGTGTGCTGACCACACCATCGCTCCACATGCCGAGGTAAAAGAACAGTTAACTCTACTTCACTTGCCCCATGGATCGTCAGGTTCGAAAAGGGAACTTTACAGTATTATCATAAAGAATATTTAGGCATTGCTAGCTCTACCGTCTGTATTATCACAAAGAGTATGTTGTTATTGGTATTCAATTTTAACCAAAGAGTCACCACTAAAACAATTTTAAGTATGTTAGCAGCAGGTCTAACTAATGGTACCTCACATTTCAACCTACAGTTGAAATTTGCCCTTCAGTTTTTCCGTTAAAACAAACAAACAGCGTACTTGTTCTAAAGCAAAGTAACGACTTGTTTGTGAATCGTAGGCTAAGTGGTGGTCATGTGTACAGGAGTTTAACTACTTCAGGGGTAGGGGGTCAGTCAGCGGAGTATCCATCACGTGATGAGCTCTTGAGTTTACCATATTGATTATTTCAACAAATACCAAAATATTTACCAAACGTAGCCTATTGACAATTTTTTCCATATATATCTAAAGTAAATATGTACCATAAATATTAACCAGTTATAAAAATACCATACATATTTACAACAGATAAACATCATACGGATTTACAATACATATTTAGAATAATTTTATATATATAAATATTTATAAATATTTACCTCGAATACCTATATATTAATTTATAAATATTTACCAAAAATATTACCATAAATCTATTCCTTATAAATGTCTATACCATAAATATTTGCCATACGTTAATGCAGAATAGAATGCATATTTTAACTATTTAATGATTGTACAATATTTTCGAGTTTTAAAAAAAATTCCTATAGCACATCCCTTGGTTTAGTTATGTCACTTATCCTAATCCTTGCAATTACACCAATCCTGACTTTCTTTTTCTGACCCTAACGTCGTTACTGTTAGTAAAAGAAAAACTTGAAACGATAGGGTGTCGTTTTGCTGAAGAATTTGTTTTAATATGAGCTCAGCGTCTCCATTATTTCACAACAACGCCCTCTCTCTCTCTGCGAGACGCTGCTGAAACAAAATAAAGATTTGTCAGTCCAAGTTTTTGTTTTTTTCCCGTGCAAGTTTTTATAACAGGCCTACAAACGGGGTTAATCCTGTGATGGCTGACAGGAGACCGAGTCTGAAAAATGTATGAACGCGGGCTAGAGGGAGGTCTCTGGTAACCATGGCAACGCAGGCGATAATAGTGTGGTTTTAGTTACGTTCAGACTTAGTGAAGGAAGTACAGCCATTAGTGTTGGAGATTATCTGAAAGTTGTTTTATGGCAGTGGATTAGGGGGGGGGGGGTAGGAGGCGGCAACATACAGAGACCGATTGTTACTTGGGTCAATATCAAGGATAGGGATAGGTTAGGGCTAGGATTCGCAGGGTTTCTTTTGAACATTTTGCTATTTATGCGGCTGGGGTGGTGGGGTTATTTGTAACTTCCGGGTGGGTCATTTTAAATGTTATGTTTTTATTTAGTACAGGAAGGTGGATGGGGGGGGGGCACCGTCCTCACTCCTCCCTGGAGATAAATGAAAGAATACGATTATGGATATGAGTAGTCACTATTAAGTGTGATGGGGATCAAGAATATGGTAACGGTACCATAAAAGTAACACCTATTTAGCAATGTCGGCCTTGAATGTTAGGGCCTTCTGATCCAGCAATGGTCGCAGTACTGTAACCTCCCCACTTCCTAAAGTAAAAGGAGCTTTTTATTTTTTAATTATTTTTTTTTGTATATGTCCCATCTTTGACTACAAACGATAATTCAACGTTCCGTAACTCTAGCTTGACCCAAGCGTATCCTCATTCTTATGTATTTTCTATATAAATTCTATTTCGTTGGGGGTAGTGGCTAATTATGAGAGAGAGACTGACAAAGATATATCCAGAACCTCTAGTTTTATGATCCCTATATATATATATATATATATATATATATATATATATATATATATATATATATATATATATATATATATATATATATATATATATATATATATATATATATATATATGAATCGGGTAGTTTTAAGACAACGGTCCCGATCCCCCCTTTTAAGTAGGACAGTGTTTTGAAGGTATATTTCTTGTTTACAACAGTCCTGATTTTTTTTAATGGGCCGTCGCGTCACAGTTGATGTATTCGTGTGTCTGAATTCAATTAAAATCATTAGGAGTATAGGGTTCAAGGGTCACGAAAACATGATTGGTGTCGTTGATAAACCTCGGATCGAAGGTTATGGGGGAGGGTGGGGGGGGGGGGGGGAAGGGGAGGTAAACATAGGTAGAAAAGTGGCTGAATTTTATATACCATGGGCAATGCTAAATCATGTATTCTTATCATGTAGATAGTTGAGTTCAATGTTAAAGCGATATTTTTTGAATTATTAGCCGAAACTTGTGTGGCACCCTATCACAGGCATATTCATATTTTATATTTAAATTTAAATGTTTGTTTTTTTAAAGTGTGTTGTGCGTGTGTGTGTGTGTGTGTGTGTGTAATGGGGGAGGGGATGTAATAATGAGAAAGGATTGTGACGTAGGAGGCTATTTCATGTATCAGGGGTATACGCATAGCGAGTAGGAGTGTATGGGGGGAGGGGGGGAGTAGATAACAGCTTGTGTAAATCAATTTTGTTTGAATAGTCTAAGCCCTTACCCCGTAGAGCGTAAATCTTTTGTTTATTTTTTATTGACGTGGGCTCTGATTCAGATCTTATAAGACTTTATATTTACAATGCCCCCCCCCCCCCTATACATTGGCATATAATTATAGAACAACAATAAAAAAAAAAACTCGGGCCTATGCTTATATACAATCAACCAAGCCTAATTACAATTCTAATTCAGCTCGTGTTATTAATTTAGCTTCGTCCTAATTATATAACACAACACATCGATATAATTATGTAGTGATTTTCTATTCCCGCGCATAATTATATATCAGCAAGAAAGCAAATACAATATTTTGGCTATTTACCACTCATGTACCGATAACTCTCTACAGCTGAAGACATCGCCAGTGCAGTTGTCTTTCCCTTGTGAACATCACGAAACATCTTTACCTGGCCAGTGGCCCACCTGACGGAAGTGTCACCTATTGCCAGTATGCGCTGTTGTTTGTTGACCGGCTCTCTGTTGGTTTAATTCCTAAGTCAGAGGCAAAGAGACCGGGTCAAAAGTTACCAAACATCTGCAGCGGTGGCCAGATAAACATTTCTCAACACAGGCTGAACTTAATAAAGGTCAGTGAATCGTTTTAAATTTATTTTTTGATTGGGGTAATTGCATATCGCTTTTAATTATTTTGCAAATATGTATTACCATTTGTGGGATCTTGTCCAGATAAGCCCCGCCAAAAAGTTAACCCCCCCCACCCGAAAATTTAAAAAAAATATTAAAAAGAGGATATGAAACTTGTAGTTTTAGTTTTTAACACAAACCCAACCCAAACCCTAACACTAGAGCCTGATAAGAAGCTGTTTTATTGCGTATGTTTAAATAGTCTAATGTCTAGACATAAAAACAAACAAAAACAAACAAGTCAATTTACATCAAATTGGATTTGGCAAAAAGTGGCGAGGCTTATCTGAACAAGATCCCATATGTACACATATGTGCACATACCCCACTCCCAAACATCAAATTTTACCAACCTATCCATGACCCTACTAATATGTAACTCATCAATCTAGCCGAATACAGGGGTTGAATTACGTTCAGTGTTTCTTTTTAGACATCCTGGGTGGGGTGGGGGGGGGGGTGGGGGGGGGGTTGAAAAAAAATTAAATGATATATAAAATATTTAGGTCTAATTTAATCAGTGGCGTAGTCCCGTTCCCTCCCACCTTATATTTCAAGTCCCCCCTCTACCCCCCCCCCCTGAAGAAAAATGTCTGAAAGAAACTCTGATTACAACAGTGCAATCACTTACGCAGTACACAAAAGGACTATAAACTTAGCTAATATAAACACGCTGTATGTATTTCTTTTTTCTACAAAACTTCGTTTAGTATGGGGGTGTTGAGTACAGACAATTTTTAAATGCAAGAAAAAAAATTACCAAGTTTGTTCGTAACACAAAACACGTTTTTTTCAATAGGGTGCTATTGCTGTGTTTCATTTACAATCTGGACAAAAATACGACTTGTACACAAAACAAATTGCTAGTCACAAATATCTCCTGTCAAATTATTACCTTTATCAACGTTTGTACTCCATTGACAATATTTTTTAGACTAAAAGTCCTAAATCCTCACAAACTATGCAGATACAACTTGATGCATTAATTATCGCTATCTTTATCATATTTTCATTTTGTAGTTTTGATACATAGAATGAGATATAGCTATATCTGAATAGGCAATTTGTGAGGGTGAGACATATATTCATATAGTACATTATTTGATGGTGACACATATATAACATTTTGTGATGGCGACACATATATAACATTTTGTGATGGCGACACATATATAACATTTTGTGATGGCGACACATATATAACATTTTGTGAGGGCGACACATATATAACACTTTGTGATGCTGATCCATGTTTTGGTCTAGAACATGTTGTAATAGTAATTAATGTCTTCCTGTAGAACATTTCTGATGTTGATACACATCTTCGGATATAACATTTTTAGTGGTGATAGTTGACCACATATGTGGTACTATATGTAAATAGATATGTGCTGTATGTTCTCATATAGTGGGACTTATGTGTAGGTTGTAGTTTTGTAACATACACTATAGCTTTCATATACACACGCATATATATACGCCGCTATTTAGTGACGGGTGAAGACTTCCTGAAAGACACAGTTGTCCAAAATGGGGTGGGTGGGTACACACTGTTGCGCATGTCTGGAGAGCGGGGGGGGGGGGGGGGAAGGAGGGGTAGAGAGTCGGCGTGGTGTCCCGCATGGTTGGGCGACGTAGAGAATTGTATAGATTTTGCATATATATATATATATATATATATATATATATATATATATATATATATATATATATATATATATATATATATATATATATATATATATATATATATATATAAAGAGAGAGATATAAACAGAGTGAGAAAGAGAGAGAAAGTGGTCACTGCCTAATCCCACCGATTACAAAACCACATTATTTCCACCTACTCCATTGGTTCCTGTGTTGCTTCTATCCTGCCGGTCCCCAACAAGACAGTTGCATGTTAAACACTGTGTTCCACGCTAATCTGTCAGGATTAACACGTAATCCCATCCACAACCACCCTCAACTCGCCTGTCAGCTGATCCCGTCATGCACTTGACAGTGACGGGGGAATGCAGTTCATGTAATATTCAGGAGGTCACGGGAGATGGTGACAGTTGGTGTTTGGTGTCTAGTGAGGGTGACGTTTGGTGTCTAGTGAGGGTGACATGTGGTGTTTGGTGTCTAGTGGGGGTGACATGTGGTGTTTGGTGTATAGTGAGGGCGACATGTAGTGTTTGGTGTCTAGTGATGGTGACATGTGGTGTTGGGTGTCTAGTGAGGGTGACATGTGGTGTTTGGTGTTTAGTGAGGGTGACGTTTGGTGTCTAGTGAGGGTGACATGTGGTGTTTGGTGTCTAGTGAGGGTGACATGTGGTGTTTGGTGTCTAGTGAGGGTGACATGTGGTGTTTGGTGTCTAGTGGGGGTGACATGTGGTGTTTGGTGTATAGTGAGGGCGACATGTAGTGTTTGGTGTCTAGTGATGGTGACATGTGGTGTTGGGTGTCTAGTGAGGGTGACATGTGGTGTTTGGTGTATAGTGAGGGTGACATGTGGTGTTTGGTGTTTAGTGAGGGTGACGTTTGGTGTCTAGTGAGGGTGACATGTGGTGTTTGGTGTCTAGTGAGGGTGACATGTGGTGTTTGGTGTCTAGTGAGGGTGACATGTGGTGTTTGGTGTCTAGTGAGGGCGACAAGTGGTGTTTGGTGTCTAGTGAGGGTGACATGTGGTGTTTGGTGTCTAGTGATGGTGACATGTGGTGTTTGGTGTCTAGTGATGGTGACATGTGGTGTTTGGTGTCTAGTGAGGGTGACATGTGGTGTTTGGTGTCTAGTGAGGCTGACATGTGGTGTTTGGTGTCTAGTGGGGGTGACATGTGGTGTTTGGTGTCTAGTGAGGGTGACATGTGGTGTTTGGTGTCTAGTGAGGGTGACATGTGGTGTTTGGTGTCTAGTGATGGTGACATGTGGTGTTTGGTGTCTAGTGGGGGTGACATGTGGTGTTTGGTGTATAGCGAGGGTGACATGTGGTGTTTGGTGTCAAGTGAGGGTGACATGTGGTGTTTGGTGTCAAGTGAGGGTGACATGTGGTGTTTGGTGTCAAGTGAGGGTGACATGTGGTGTTTGGTGTCTAGCGAGGGCGACATGTGGTGTTTGGTGTCTAGTGAGGGTGACATGTGGTGTTTGGTGTCAAGTGAGGGTGACATGTGGTGTTTGGTGTCTAGTGAGGGTGACATGTGGTGTTTGGTGTCTAGTGAGGGTGACATGTGGTGTTTGGTGTCTAGTGAGGGCGACATGTGGTGTTTGGTGTCTTTAGCAACATTTTGGTGTTGGGGGATGTCCTTTGCCACTTTTTGGTTTTTTTTTGGTAATTTTTACGGACATTATATGTTACTGGGAACATCAGTCTGGCTAGCTTTTTTGTTAGGCGGGGGGGGGGGGGACATGTGGTGTTTGGTGTCTAGTTCAACATTTTAGTGTTTGGGGGACGTCCTTTGGCCACTTTTTGAATTTTTTGTGGTATTTTTTACGGACATTTTTTGTTGCTAGGAACATCCTACTGGCTAGCTTTTTTGTTGGGGGGGGGGGGGGGAAGGGACATGTTTAACCATTTTGGGGCACGTCAGTGTGGTACATTGTTACTTCTAGAACATGCATCTGAACTACTTTTATTGGCAATCTTTTGTTTTTAACTTGTATTTCGGAAACACATATTTGTTTTACTTGTATTTGGGAGCCATCTTTTCTGTTAACTTTTACTTTGTGAAACTTCTATTTGGTTAACTTTAACTCGGGTAACATCTATATGGTTAGCTTCCTTTTGGAAATAGATTTCATATTTGACTGTCGTGACTACTATTTCTTTCCGACATTATTTAGCGCCTGTTATCAAAACTCTGCGCCAATTATGTGAAATAAAGACGTCTGATAGGTATGTTAGACCTACTCCATTGTGTTTATGTTCACAACACAAGTGACAAAGACGGATCGGGTATTTGACATCACAATTACCACCACGTATATTTTTATGTGATTATTTCATTGTTGTATGAACAGAAGTGTTTTATAACCTGTTTTATTGTGGGACGGCCTTCTCTGTAAAAGCAAGTTAATAAAAAGTCTAGTGACAATTTAAGCGCAATTTCCTTATGTTATCCATAACAATTTTTAATTTTTTGTGACCGAACGAAAGGATATTTTTTTTGCGCTAAAAAAAGACAACTATATTAACCTATATCAACGGAAATAGTTTTATTTTAACGAGTAGGCCTACACGATGCTCAGTTTAAATAAAATACTTAAAAAAAACTTTTTAAAAAACCACGTTTTTCTTGTGGACTAAAAAGTAGAAAATAACTATTTACATACATTTGATGACAAAAAACGTGGGTACGTTCACCATCAAATTTCCCGACCCATCTGCCCGACCCACGTTTTTTGTCATCAAATGTATGTAAATAGTTATTTTCTACTTTTTAGTCCACAAGAAAAACGTGGTTTTTTAAAAAGTTTTTTTTAAGTATTTTATTTTCTCCTTTTTAGTCCGTTGCTACACATGAAAAACGTGGTTTTTAAAAAAGTTTTTTATATAGTTTATTTTCTACTTTATCTAATGACTTGATTAAGTATGAATTGACTAAGTGTTTATAAATACACGGACTAAAAAAATCTTGAGCGACCAGGATTCGAACCTGGGTTGTCGCGGCCACAACGCGAAGTACTAACCACTATACGATCACGGCCAGCGCGCTCACATCGATTGGGGCCGAAGTAACTGTGTCAATAAGCCTCCAGTCTTGTCGGTATCTTTAGAAATCATGTCCTCAATTTTATGGTCCTTGGGGCGTAATTAAATTAAGCTAATTACGGTCTCTAATTGCTAGTTTTTATGATTGCATCTGAAATTGTTAGGCGAAAGTAACCTGCATGCCAAATTTCAGATCTATAGAGCAATCAGAAGTGGGCTAATTTTCGATGTCAATTTTAACAACAAACACACAAACGCGAAGCTGAGTTAATAAAAACGTGTTAAAAAGTAGTAAATATCATCCTAGGCCTACACGATGCTCAGTTTAAAAAAGTAGTAAATATTTTTTTGTGACCGAACGAAAGGATATTTTTGAAAACTTTCTTCGGCAATATTGTTCTAAATTATGGCAGAAATCGATTGGTAAATGTTTCAAGTCGCTAAGTGGTCTGGTTGCCGAGATATGGGCAAAAAACTGCATTTTTTCGAGGTTTTTTGGCTTTTCCGGGAAATCCAGGAAGGAATTCCGGGAATTTTTTGGCCCACAATCATCCTCGGAACTTGCTTAACATATTTGCTTTGGAACTAGTCCTCGATATTGCTTTGTTGAGGAGGAGATACGACTTAAAGCTGCGGACACAAATCCATCCATCTATCACCAGAAATGACGAGTTAATAATCGCAATTGTCCAGTATGGAAATTGCGCTAAAAAAATCACTAGGCCTTTACAGGCCGTCCGTCATAAATAATTCGCCGTGTTTGTCGTCTCTTTGTTTATTATCTTAGAACGACAAGTAAGATAGTTCAGTTAAAATTTTAAGAACAAGGCATATATATATATATATATATATATATATATATATATATATATATATATATATATATATATATATATATATATATGTAACTAGGGGAAGTTACACCAGAGACATAAGAACGCGGTACAGCGCTGTCAACTTTGACACGACTGATGTAATAACACAGGTGGTGGCTGATAACGATCAGAAAGCCAAGGCGTAATATCTCGGGAAGCGATACGAAAGAACGGTCTGTCAACTTTGATGTGACAGGATGCAGATGGCTTATTAAATCGGACTGTACAACAGAAGCGGCGTAATGCAACGATTACGATTACGAGTATGATAGGACCGAATATGAGTACGATTATGAAGGGGATATATAGGAAGGCGACGGGGGGCTTTCTCACTCTCTCGCTCTCGCTCGATCAGTCAGTCTGTGTGGCAGTATCAAGTTGGTTACTGAACGGGTTAGCCGTATTGTGTTAAGAAGGACAATAGACATGTGTATTCAGTTATATGAAGCCTAGTGAGGACTGTTGGGGGTCCGTTGATTCAGACTATTATTGTGAAACATCTCTCTTGATTCATTATATTATTGTGAAACATTCTTTGATTCATGTAATAAAAGGATCAATAATGAACCTGCATCTTCGAGTATCTATGCTGTGGTCAATGTTGTGTGGAATGAGTGGTTAGACTCGGGAAGGTCACATTTGGCGTTGTCGGCAGGGTAGCCAGAGACTCGTTACATTTGGCGCTGCGACCAGGATGAATTCAACGAGACTTGCCGCGTTAGGCACCCATAGTCAACCTAGTTCATAACTGTGTTTAGTGTGTGTGTGAATTCGGACATACAGGAACAGTGAAAATTGAGGAACGAGGAAAATTTTTTCATACACACACGGTAAGAAAGAACTCTTTTTTTTTACTAAAGGAATAAAATGTCTACTCTGGACGAGAAGCAGACCCATATTGTGGTCCTGCCCAGAGAGTCCCACATTAACAAATTTTACGGGGACGGTGATCCAACTTTAACCAACATGTTCAGTGAGGAGGTCAAAGCGGCCTGGGCCTCGAGAAACATGTCACCAGAGGAAAGATTAAGACTGCTGATGGGCAGTATAGGAGAGACGGTTAGGGCAGAGGTCAAATGCCACGATAAAACCGTCCAATCAGATCCAGATAAGGTGCTGGATCTAATTATGGAGACCTTTGGGGAGAGACGGTCGGGATCGCAACTGCTAACGGGGTTCGTAGGCTTAAAGCAGAGAATGGCGGAGAGTGTGATGGAGTATTCACACCGAATAAACAGGGCCTTTGATTCGGTAAAGGGCAAAACACCTGACATTGATGTACGCCTACTGAGGGACCAGTTCATCGAGGGGCTAGCAACCCTGATCTTAAGGAGAGAGTTGAAAGAGGAGGTCCACAAAGACCCGCAGTTGACCTTCCTTCAGGTCAGGAACTCAGCGATCCGCAGGTCCGAGGATGAGGACCAATCGAACTGTTCGGTGGACAAAGTCTCTGTGCCGGAACAGAAACAATCCCCACCCACGGGGACCGGCACGGTGGAAACCATGATGGCTCAACTGTTGGCCCACCTGGATAAGGTTAACCAAAGATTGGAGAGGTTAGAAAGCAGGTCAACAGCTGAGAATCAGGAAAAGAACGGGACAAAACAGAGACAGGTTGGACGGCCGCGACCCGCCGGTCCATCACTCCGGTGGACGGCTGACGGTCGACCAATTTGCTTGTCCTGTTCACAACCCGGACATATGGCACGGTACTGCCAGGGAAACGGTCGTCCTCTGTAAGGCAGGGCCAGGCTACAGAGGGGCGAGGTTATGGCCCAAGAAGCAAAATGATGGGAGTCTGTCCCGAAATGGTGATTACGATTGGGGACATCGCGGTGAAGGCAATTGTGGATACAGGCTCCCAGGTGACGACAATTACGGAAAATTTTTACACCAAATGGATGAAAGGAAAAGACCATAGGTTGAGGTCTGACACATGCATGCGCCTGACGGCAGCTAATGGACTAACCATTCCTTACTGTGGTTATTTTCTGGCGGATGTCGTGGTGGCGGGACATAGGTTGAAGCAGGTTGGGGTGTTCGTTACGAAACACAACCTAGAGACAAATGTGTCAAATATACCTTGCCTGTTGGGCATGAATATTCTTGGCCAGTTGCCAGAATTTCTTACAAATATTGTCGGATCGACCACACCAGGTCGGGGATCCAAGTTGGCCAGGTTTGCCAAGACCAGAGGAAGGATATCAGTCCCGGCAAACACGGTCAAGGCAATCACATTACAAATTGGTGATACAAGCGTGAATGGTGATGTGATGATAGAACCATGTGGCGCCGCACTGAGGGCAGGCGTCGTGTTACTGCGGACATATACATCAGCGGAAAATGGACTAGTTCAAGGATTAGTGGCAAATGTTTTGGATGAGGAAATTTTTATACCGCCTAATACTCTGGTAGGAGTACCACAGAACGTCGAGGTACAAAGGTCGGCACAGTGCATCGAACTGATCAATACCAGCAGTAATGAAGTAACAATTAGGTCGGTCAATGTGACGGCCGAGGTGAAGAAAGAGGATGGCCGATCATATACATTCCCGGAAACTGAGGACCCAAAACTAAATGAATTGTTGAATAAGTACAGGGATATATTTGCCTCGTACGAGGGTGATTTGGGTTACACGGAAGTAATAAAACACCAGATACCCTTACTACAAGACAAGCCGGTGGCGCAACCTTATCGAAGATTACCACCGAGTCACTACTCTGCGGTGAAGGCACACCTGAACGATCTACTAAAAAAGGGAATTATTACAACCAGCACGAGCCCGTATGCGGCACCGATAGTAGTGGTAAAAAAGAAGTCAGGGGAGATAAGACTGTGTTGTGATTACCGGAAATTGAACAATATCACAAGAAGGGATGCATTCCCCTTGCCTCGTATTGATGAATGTCTTGATGCGTTGGGGGGAGCAAGATTTTTTTCTACCTTGGATTTGGCTAGCGGCTACCACCAAGTGGCCATGCACCCCAACGATCAACATAAGACTGCATTTATTTCTCCACTGGGACTGTACGAGTGGACCCGTATGCCGTTTGGTCTAACTAATGCACCTGCTACATTCCAGCGAGTAATGCAGAGTGCTATGAGTGACTTTCTGTTTCAAATAATGTTGGTGTACTTGGATGATATACTAGTTTATTCAAAAACTTGGGAGGACCATCTAGAAAGATTAGAACAAGTGTTTCTCCGTCTTAGGGAGATAGGAGTAAAGCTGAACCCAGACAAATGCTGCTTCGGTCTGAAATCGGTACATTTTTTGGGTTACGTGATTTCGTCGGATGGCATCGCCACTGACCCAGATAAAATTGCAGCTGTTAAAGAATGGAAACAGCCAACAACTACAGTAGAGGTCAGATCATTCTTGGGCTTTGCTTCCTATTATAGAAAATTTGTGCCTGGTTTTGCAAAAATTGCCGCACCATTGCATGACTTGGTAAACAAAATGACAAAGAAACACAGTAAGGAGAAAAAGAAAGGTAAAACACAACGGATAGGTGAATTATGGACTGATGAATGCCTGAACTCGTTTAAGCTATTGAAAAAGGCTTTGACAGAGGCGCCGATATTAGGATACGCAGACCTTGACAAACCATTTCGGCTAGAAATTGACGCCAGCTCTAAAGGTCTGGGAGCTGTGCTATCACAACAACAAAAGCAAGGCTTCAGGGTTATTGCTTATGCCAGTCGAGCTCTGAAGGAATCAGAGAAGAACATGACAAATTACAGCGCCATGAAACTAGAACTTTTGATATTAAAATGGGCTGTGACGGAAAAATTCAGGGACTATTTATTAGGTGCTAAATGTGTGGTATACACTGACAATAACCCCTTGAGTCACCTAAAGACAGCAAAGTTGGGATCCATCGAACAGCGATGGGCAGCAGAATTGGCACTCTTTGACCTGGAGATAAAATTTCGCCCGGGGCGGTCCAATGGCAATGCGGACGCCTTATCAAGGAATCCTTACGAGAGACCGGGCGATGAGGAAGAAACGCTGACAGGAATATGTGAGGTCAGAGCGTCAACAGATATCCCTCTCGGGGTGCAAGTGAGGCAGAACGGACAGACCGGGGTGGAGCACATTTCCACAGAGCCCGGACATATGGACATTGGTGATTTTAGTTGCCTTAATCACAAAGAGATACGAGATGCCCAGAGAACGGATAGCGGGTTACAGCCGCTATTGAAACACGTCCAGGAACAAAAATTCCCAGGAAGAAGGGAAAAAGAACAATTTGGTCGAGAAACAAAGAAAATACTGAGTCAGTGGGACCGTCTCAGTATAAAGGATGGTGTTCTCATGCGGAGAATTCATGACCAAATTGATGGGACAATACACCAGGTGGTGGTGCCTGGACAATTACGAGAAGAAGTGCTAAGGTTGGCACATGACAGGGCAGGACACCAGGGTCAGGACAGGACGCACAAAATATTACGACGAAGGTGTTACTGGCCCAATATGGAAATGGAGGTCAAACGCCATTGTGAGGCTTGTGTGAGGTGTCAGCATGCGAAAATGCCAGTTGTCAAAATGAGACAGCCATCGGGACACCTATTAGCGACAAAACCACTAGAGATTGTGGCTATGGACTTTACGTCGTTGGAGCAATCATCGGATGGGACGGAACATGTGTTGGTAATGACTGATGTTTTCACCAAATGGACTGTGGCGGTGCCCACACGAGATCAGACTGCCAAAACAGTGGCAAAGGTCTTAATAGAACATTGGTTCATCAAATATGGCATACCAAGACAATTACACTCTGACCAAGGAAGGGCCTTCGAGTCAGAAGTAATTAACCAACTGTGCAGCCACTACGGGATCAACAAATCTAGAACAACCACATTTAATCCGAAAGGAAACGGACAGTGCGAGCGGTTCAACCGCAGCATGCATGATTTGCTGCGTACCCTAGAACCTGAACAGAAAAAACGTTGGCCTGATTTTCTCCCAGAGTTGGTATATCTATACAACTGCACCCCCCATGCCACAACCGGCTTTTCGCCACACATGTTGCTGTTCGGACGGGAGGCTCGACTCCCTCTTGACTTGTTCCTAGGAAAAAAGGAGAGTATGACTGGCTCATACACTGCACTGGAATATGTGAATGAACATATGAGACGAATTAGAGAAATGTACAGGGTAGTACAGGAAAGACTAGAACATGAAGCACGGCGAAGGGAACCGCCGGTACAGACAAAGGACCCGCCACTCAAACTGAACGACAGGGTATTACTGCGTAGCCACCCGTTAGGCAGAAACAAAATCCACGACCTCTGGGGACAGGAGATATGGCAAGTCGTGGAGATGCCTAAAGTAGCAGGTGGCCCCTTTAAGATAAGACCCATCGATCACACCAAACCGGATCGGTGGGCGAATATTGCTCAATTAAAGAAATATTGTCATAGTCAAGAAGAGCAGTTACACACAAGGAAACCCAAGACAATTAGGGAACCGGAAACTATAACGGAAATTCACATACCCATCCCGGAACCATGTCACCATCAACAGAACAACAGCGACACACAAGGGGAGGATACCGGCAACAAGGAGGATCCCGGTCCCTCCAAAAGCAGAGAGACAGTAGACCATCAGATAAGTGGTCCGCGGAGAAGTTTGAGAAACAGAAAGAATACGAAATTTTTTGTCAGCAACCATCAATTCTTTCATGGTCGCGCTGGTATGAGAACAGACTGTTCAAAAAGTCATAAAAGTGAACTGGTGAAGGCACCAAACGAAAAAAGGTGGATGTGAATTCTAGAACTGTTTTGTGTCTGAGGAAGATGATGTAGACACATTTGATATGGGAAATAGGGATAACGGTCAATCTTATACGAATGTGACGACATTGACAGTGAGTGGAACAATGGATTTTTTTTTTACGGTGGTGCGATTGACTTTGAAGGACTGCACCTGCCAAGCGTTGTTTGTGGTTGATAACACACAAAAAAAGGCAGGGGTGGATGTAACTAGGGGAAGTTACACCAGAGACATAAGAACGCGGTACAGCGCTGTCAACTTTGACACGACTGATGTAATAACACAGGTGGTGGCTGATAACGATCAGAAAGCCAAGGCGTAATATCTCGGGAAGCGATACGAAAGAACGGTCTGTCAACTTTGATGTGACAGGATGCAGATGGCTTATTAAATCGGACTGTACAACAGAAGCGGCGTAATGCAACGATTACGATTACGAGTATGATAGGACCGAATATGAGTACGATTATGAAGGGGATATATAGGAAGGCGACGGGGGGCTTTCTCACTCTCTCGCTCTCGCTCGATCAGTCAGTCTGTGTGGCAGTATCAAGTTGGTTACTGAACGGGTTAGCCGTATTGTGTTAAGAAGGACAATAGACATGTGTATTCAGTTATATGAAGCCTAGTGAGGACTGTTGGGGGTCCGTTGATTCAGACTATTATTGTGAAACATCTCTCTTGATTCATTATATTATTGTGAAACATTCTTTGATTCATGTAATAAAAGGATCAATAATGAACCTGCATCTTCGAGTATCTATGCTGTGGTCAATGTTGTGTGGAATGAGTGGTTAGACTCGGGAAGGTCACATTTGGCGTTGTCGGCAGGGTAGCCAGAGACTCGTTACATTTGGCGTTGTCGGCCGGATAGACTCGGGGACTCGTTACATATATATATATATATATATATATATATATATATATATATATATATATATATATATATATATATATATATATATATATATATATATATATATATATAATGTCTGAATCTTATTTTAGACACTTATGTGTGGGTTTTATCTGAGTCTTAAACTGGAAACAAGGAAGAAATTTATTGTGGCTACATTTAACATGCTTAGTGTCCCCCTGCCCCTCCCCGTGTAGAGATGCATAGAAGAAACCCTGAACACGTTTAGGGAAGCATATTAAACATTATGTAGGAAAAGTATTTATTAACATATGCTGTTCCGTCATTTTGTCATAACGTGTTTAAGTTTATCGTAATGAAAAATAAATAAAAATAAAACAAAAAAACCCACTGCAATCGTTATTTAAAAGCTTATTTATTAACATTTTGTTCCACCATCACTTTATTAGAACTTGATAAAATGTGTCGTGTTTAAAAACATAAAATAAACAAAACACAACTGCAATCGTTATTTAAAATCTCTAGTGCGCTATTTTTAACCCCTACTTTAAAACAAACGAGTCTGGGAATTTCCGTTCGATCTCTACGAGCCTGAGATGGTACGATATTCTAAACCCCTCCACACACCAGTAGGGTAAGTGATGCTTTTAAACCGTTTATCGATGAACCAATTTTCAGGGTCCAGGTTTTTTAAAGTATGTTACGATATGGTCTGTCTCACTTTCAACTCAGTACAGTTGCACTTTGAATATCAAATGAGCCGTTCCCCACTAAACTCATTTCTGCATTCCAATCTAAAGTTAATTAATTAACTCCGGTTGCCATTATATTTGTAACGATGTTTCACATATAGGTTAATTAAGAGCTTGGCCACAGATAGGTTAATAAGGAGCTTGGCCACAGATAGGTTAATTAGGAGCTTGGCCACAGATAGGTTAATTAGGAGCTTGGCCACAGATAGGTTAATTAGGAGCTTGGCCACAGATAGGTTAATTAGGAGCTTGGCCACAGATAGGTTAATTAGGAGCTTGGCCACAGATAGGTTAATTAGGAGCTTGGCCACAGATAGGTTAATTAGGAGCTTGGCCACAGATAGGTTAATTAGGAGCTTGGCCACAGATAGGTTAATTAGGAGCTTGGCCACAGATAGGTTAATTAGGAGCTTGGCCACAGATAGGTTAATTAGGAGCTTGGCCACAGATAGGTTAATTAGGAGCTTGGCCACAGGTAGGTTTCATAAGTTCCAAAATCGAAATAGAAATAGCTGTCTTGTTAAGTTCTGGAGTTAGTTAGTTTTTTAAGTGTTAAATTTGAATACCTCCCTACTTTACATTATCGTCCCAAGAAGTGAGGCAAATAATGCCTGACATACAGACTTCCCTACTTATATGTGCTGTACCGCTCCTCACAAGAAAGTAGTGCTGCGCCACCCATACACGTAAAGCTCGTTTAAACACATATAGACTTACATATAGACACAACGTTGCTCCCCACACACAGCTGCCAGACTCAATTTTAACACATAGACACATATATAGGCACAACGTTACAACATACAGTACTGGCCCATACATAATGACAGTGCTGCTACACACAAGTGGAGCTGCCCACACATACCAACAATACTGCCCACACATACAAACATAACTGCCCACACATACAAACAATACTGCCCACACATACAAACAATACTGCTCACACATACAAACAATACTGCCCACACATACAAACAATACTGCCCACACATACAAACAATACTGCCCACACATACAAACAATACTGCCCACACACACAGACAATACTGCCCACACATACAAACAATACTGCCCACACATACAAACAATACTGCCCACACATACAAACAATACTGCCCACACATACAGACAATACTGCCCCACATATACACATGCCCCCACAGTGATGCTCCACATATGCAGACAGTGCTGCCCTTCCCCCTGACACGCAGACAGTGCCACATATACACATGCCCCCACAGTGATGCTCCACATATGCAGACAGTGCTGCCCTTCCCCCTGACACGCAGACAGTGCCACATATACACATGCCCCACAGTGATGCCCCACATATGCAGACAGTGCTGCCCTTCCCCCTTACACGCAGACAGTGCCACCCACACACACAGACACTACTAACCAACATATACACAGTACTGCCCCACACATAATTACACGAATGGGGAGTGATGCCCTTCTCAACCCCACACATACAGACAGTGCTGCCATTCTCAAACAGACACATTCCAGCGCCCTACACATATGTGCAGTGGTGCCATATATTTGAGAACCACCGCATAATTCCCTAAAAACGCGAGACACTAAGTCCACCCAAATAGACACGCTTAAATAGACATTAAGCGCCTTAAGTATAAACCCCCCTCCATAAACCTAGAGATGTATTGACAATGACATTCAGTAGTTAGACTCGCCCGTCACGTGCGCCTGTGTCACGTGCATTCAAAAATACCTACATCTGACCGTGAACTTCAAGTCGGCCTGACCGCTTAATAGAAGAGTTGGTTTATAAATAGGTAGTTATCTTTCCTTGTTGGTACTTTATATAATGTATCAAAATTTGCCTGGCGCAATAAAACCACGTGATTATTTTATGTTTGTACAATTTAATTATTGTTCTATTCATATTTCACATTTCAATCGAAGATAGTAAATTAACTTCAAGCATATTGGTATAGGCCTACTATGGAAATTGGCGCTTTTTTTTTGAGAATCTCTTTTGTTTGGAAATAGTTGTTTAAGGCCGCTTTGTTTCTGGCCGTTTTGTTATTGACCATTTTGTTGCCGGCCATTTTGATTTTGGGCGTCTTGTCATCGGTTCGTACTGTTCCAGGCATCTCTTCGGGAAGGGGGGGGGGCTCTGCCGAAGTTAGTCGAAATGGAATTTAAATAGAAAACATATACTTTTACCAGTGTCCGCGCCCCCCCCCCCCCCCCCCCCCGAAAATATCAAGTGCCCCCTAGGAGAAAAAAACTCTGGAAGAAACACTGCTCTCAATCTACAGTTCATCTTCGTTACCTTTTTGTGCCCAAGACACACTGGGCCGTTTAACTGTAGTTGCATCCTCTCTAAACCTAAGCCCATTCTTTTGATAATACAACATGGGCGTAGTTATCCAAAATAAGAATCAACCTTTCTTATTTGTCTCACCTGTTTTAAGTTCACCTGGATAAAGACAAATTGTTCTGGCCAATCAGCGGGCTATTGATTCTCCTGTAGAGTTGGTCATGAACTTAGACGATGCAATCGGATTACTTTGTACAAGAGTGACGTCTGTTCAGCCTCTTCCAGCTTCGTTATGTACTAGTCTTTGTACAGACATACGTGACTTTCGTTACCGCTTTACTCTAATAAATGATACAGCTATTGCATCGTATTTAAATAGGCAGCATCATTGTGAAATTAATACTCCGGGTCGTGGAGGAGGAAAATATTCGCATTCTTGTACGAATAAGATGTATGGGGCCCGTGGTACAAATGTGGTGTGTGTGGGCCCCCGGCACACATATGGTGTATGGGCAGCCGGCATTTAATATGGTATGATATGGTAAAATTTGGGTCCGTTCAAAACACTTAATTTTGGGGAATTTAGGGGCTTTAAAACTAGTGTTTTTAATGGACCCACAATTTGAAAATTCATAAAAAAATTAGTTTGAAGATATGCACTTAAAATTTTTAGCTGAGTGCCCCAAAATATGGAGGAAGATTATGAATTGATGGTTTATTTGGCTTAAAATATAATATTTTATGAATGGTGGAAAACCTACGAAGGGGTTAAATTTTCAAGATGGCCGCCGTTGTCATAGTTACCAAGATTTTTCCACGACTTTTTAGTGGAAATGCATGTGTGGATGTATCTTAATAAAACTGTAAAGAAATAACTGTTTTCTAACGAGTATTATAAAGTTTTTTTTTTTTTTTTACCGGAGCCTTCTTTGATGTCATCCATCCATCCAGTTGCTTTTTTGCCTACCCCTTCTTCTCTCTCCTGGTACAGTGTCTTGAAATATGGTTTTGGATACGCCGCTGGTTCTTGTGACATGCCCATGCCATCTTAATGTTCTTGTTATGACAATGCTCAGTAGATTCTTAAATAGACAGAATGTATTAGTGTTTCTCTCACGAACTTCTCCATTTATAATGTGATCTCCGTATGAGATCCCTAGGAGTCTGCTAGACATCTCATCTCCAGAGCCTGGCTTCTTCTCTGTAGGTCTGAGTTGAAGGTCCATGCCTCGCGTCCATACAGGAACACAGACATGACCAGTGACTGCAAGAGTGCTCAAAGAGGTATTTCGACGTACCAGATACTTTTTGAATTACTACGTGCTGTTGTTGTTGTGTGGACACGTCTTACAAGTATTTTGTTCTGTTCCCTCATCAGATAGTATGGTGGCAAGCAGAGGCGTAGCGAAGGGGGGGGGGGGTACATATGTCCCCGGGCGCCGACCCTAGGGGCGCCAAAATGTGTTGAAAAAAATGAAAGCTCATTTTAGCTGCAGTTTTACATTATAAATATAAAAATATATGGGGGGGGGGGAGGCGCCAAATTGAAAGTTTGTCCCCGGGCGCCGGGAAGGGTCGCTACGCCTGTGGTGCCAAGGTACTTGAACGAATGGACTACTTCCAATCTTTGACCTTTATGTGCTACTATGTCATTTGGGTTGTTGGTCATGAATATTGTCTAGCCGACTTTGATTTCCATACCATATGTTGTTGATGTGCTGTCCAATAGATCTAGTAATGTTAATAGCTAGTAAATGTGGGAAAGATGTAAAGACCAAATGTTTTCTGGCTATACAATTATTCCGTTTATTGCTATGGGTACGTTCGTACTTGCTACACAAATTATTACAAAGCACGGACATTTTTTCGAAGAAATACGGTAGCACCCACCGTTCACCACCCCGCCTCCAATACAGCACGACATTGTGACGTCACGCTAATGTTATCAAACTGATATTGGCATTGGCGGTCTCACGCGACCCAATCGGATTAATCTGAAATATGTGTCGTATAAAGGGCGGCGATTCCTGCTAGACTAGAACTAATAAATGCAGTTGCCGGACTTCTATCATTGCTACTTTCATTTTCACGCGACGCTAATGAATTCTAAAACGCCAAACTAAGTCTGTGTTATTTAATAAAATTCTTGCTTTACTAAATTAAAAGAAAGCTAATGAATTAATGCACTTGTGATTAAGTAAATAAAACAAGAAACCGAAGAAAACTCTAGGCTTTTAAAACGAAGACACTTTTTACATAATAAATAAGAAGTGTCAAAGTGTGATTTTGTTTTCTCCGGTGTTGATGTAAATTTTCCCCCAAACCAATTCTTCATGCTTCTCAACTCCATGTTGGTTATACCGCTGTGTGCGGCCAAAATTTTTAAAGAACGGAGAAAGAGCTCCAAGAAAAATAAACAGAAAAAATGCAGCCACGAAGGGTGAGCAGATATTGACTGTTTAAATTGGTTAATTTAGTTTTAAAATAACTTGTTGGACATGTTTTTAATAATTAAATTAGACTGTAAAAATAAGAGAAGTGGAAACATATTTTTTTTAAAATAGCACTTTCGCACATCTAAATTTATAAAGATTCGGTTAATTATTGATTATTAAATATGAATGTTTTAATTTTAATTGTTTTACTTCTCTACACTTAGTGATTATTGATGTAAAAAAAAAATTGTACCGGAAAATAAAGAAACGAAACTAACTAAAGACTAAAGAGTTAAACAATCTTTTTGGTAACGTGGATCATGAATTTCTTCAGCGTCCCATGCGCCAAGAAAAGTGACCTACAGCCGCGCAAACAATCGCCTGGATTCTGTAAGGCCAATTCCATGTAAGTCTCATCCTGGGTCCGTGTCGTCAGTATTCTGCTAACTTAGGTCGGTGTTGTCAGTATTCTGCTAACTTAGGTCGGTGTTGTCAGTATTCTGCTAACTTAGGTCGGTGTTGTCAGTATTCTGCTAACTTAGGTCGGCGTTGTCAGTATTCTGCTAACTTAGGTCGGTGTTGTCAGTATTCTGCTAACTTAGGTCGGTGTTGTCAGTATTCTGCTAACTTAGGTCGGTGTTGTCAGTATTCTGCTAACTTAGGTCGGTGTTGTCAGTATTCTGCTAACTTAGGTCGGTGTTGTCAGTATTCTGCTAACTTAGGTCGGTGTTGTCAGTATTCTGCTAACTTAGGTCGGTGTTGTCAGTATTCTGCTAACTTAGGTCGGTGTTGTCAGTATTCTGCTAACTTAGGTCGGTGTTGTCAGTATTCTGCTAACTTAGGTCGGTGTTGTCAGTATTCTGCTAACTTAGGTCGGTGTTGTCAGTATTCTGCTAACTTAGGTCGGTGTTGTCAGTATTCTGCTAACTTAGGTCGGTGTTGTCAGTATTCTGCTAACTTAGGTCGGTGTTGTCAGTATTCTGCTAACTTAGGTCGGTGTTGTCAGTATTCTGCTAATGTAGGTCCATGTTGTCAGTATCCAGAGTTTCTCCCGGGCATCTACTCGGGGGGGGGGGGGGGGGGGCGAGGAAAGTCTACCGCACCCCCCCCCCCCCCGAATGATATATAATTTATACAGTAAAAAATATACTTTTACCAGCCCCCCCCCCAACTGAAAATATCAAGTCTCCCCCCCCCCCCCCCGGTGAAAAGAGTCTGGAATAAACACTGTCAGTATTGTCAGTATTCCGCTAATGTAGTTCCGTGTTGTCAGTATGCCGTTAGCTCTTAAGTCGGACCTTAGGTCCATATTGTAAGTATTCTGCGTACTCCATTAAGTCTGAACTTATATTGTCAGTATTCCGCTATAGTAGTTCCGTGTTGTCAGTATGCCGTTAGCTCTTAAGTCGGACCTTAGGTCCATATTGTAAGTATTCTGCGTACTCCATTAAGTCTGAACTTATATTGTCAGTATTCCGCTAATGTAGTTCCGTGTTGTCAGTATGCCGTTAGCTCTTAAGTCGGACCTTAGGTCCATATTGTAAGTATTCTGCGTACTCCATTAAGTCTGAACTTATATTGTCAGTATTCCGCTAATGTAGTTCCGTGTTGTCAGTATGCCGTTAGCTCTTAAGTCGGACCTTAGGTCCATATTGTAAGTATTCTGCGTACTCCATTAAGTCTGAACTTATATTGTCAGTATTCCGCTAATGTAGTTCCGTGTTGTCAGTATGCCGTTAGCTCTTAAGTCGGACCTTAGGTCCATATTGTCAGTATTCTGCGTACTCCATTAAGTCTGAACTTATATTGTCAGTATTCCGCTAATGTAGTTCCGTGTTGTCAGTATGCCGTTAGCTCTTAAGTCGGACCTTAGGTCCATATTGTCAGTATTCTGCGTACTCCATTAAGTCTGAACTTATATTGTCAGTATTCTGCTTACTCCTTTAAGTCTTATACTGGATCAAGTTTATCAGTATTTCTCTTACTCCGTGTTGTAAAAAAAAATAATATAGAAATACTTGTAGGACAATGGAAAGAAAAGTAGACATTGCACATAAGAACGCGTGTTACCCCGAAGTCTCAGGTTCGGCTCCCGTCTGCACGAAGTCTCAACATATCTCTAACAAAAAAAAACACATTTTAAAATCGCCATTAGCTTTATGCTGTAACTACAGATGAACACTTCATCTAGCGTATTGAGACTTGTCCAATACTGCACACTGTTTTAAAGAATGTATCTGTGTTATGTATACATTCATATTATGTATGCATATATAACATATATTCATATTATGTATACAAACATATATATATATATATATATATACTAGCTGCATCCCGTGCTCCGCCACGGTAAATCTTTTTAAATGTACAACTTTGGAACAGAACAAAACGAACAAAAACACAACCACAACACAACCACAACACAAACACAACCACAACACAACCACAACACAACACAACAACACAACCACAACGCAACCACAACACAACCACAACACAACCACAACACAACCACAACACAACCACAACACAACCACAACCACAACACAACCACAACCACAACACAACCACAACACAACCACAACACAACCACAACACAACCACAACACAACCACAAAACAACCTCAACACAACCACAAAACAACCACAAAACAACCACAGCCACAACATTAGAATCACCACCAAACAACACGCTTTTTTAGGCGTCCGCGCCCAAAGAGAGCCTTTATTTAAGTCACAAAAATAGATTCTACTCCATAACTTACAATAAAACAATGCAATGCAAATAAATGTACGGCAAGTGGTGTTTACTTTTATGGTTCTAAGAAAACACATTGGCAATGTAATTAGAATCACCACCGAAAAACACGCTTTTCCCAGGCGTCCGCGCCCGTAGAGAGCCTTTTCAGCATTCTCTATACTATAATCCTAAAATTTCACCATCTGTTAACACCGAAAAACAAAAACAAAAAAATGTGATTTTGAGAGATCATAGACTAATTAGAAAATAATATAAATAATCTTAACATTTTTCTATTTTACTTATGAACCTTAACATATAATAATCAATGTGGAAGTAATAAAAAAATAACTTAAATTATTGAGAGTGAGTTAAATATTAAAAAAAAAAATTTTCCCATACGTCCGCGCTCAGAGAGAGCCTTTCCAGTCTTCTCAAAAAGTCAAATTTTACCATCTGTTTTCATAACACCGAAAAACAAAAGCAAAAAGAACGTGATTTTTGAGAAATCATAGACTAATTAGAAAATAATAATAAATAATATAAATAATCTTAACATTTTTCTCTTTTAATTATGAACCTTAACATGTAATAATCAATGCGGTAGTAATAAAAAAAAATTAACTTAGATATTGATGAGTTAAATATATTTTTAAATTACCTCCCTTGCAAAAAAATTACCAAACAAAAGTTGAATTAATTAGTTTTTTCGACCTACTTTCATGAAAATATATCCCTTTTTTCTAAGAATATAAACGAAAATGACATTTAACATTGATTTTTTAAGTATGTTTTAGCCATTTTCGTGTATTTAATATTTTCTTTAAGTTATGCAAAAGAGTAAACACAGTGGCAATTATAAAATAGCGCTATGTGGCTATATAAACAAACCCTACTCTACTACGTATAATAAGACACTGCGGTGCACTGAAAAGCACAGCATGGTGCGTTGTTTACTTTTATAGTCCCAAAATCTATAGCGATGACGGACGGAAGGAAGGACACGCTCAGCCCGCTTATATTATAGACTAGCTGCATCCCGTGCTCCGCCACGGTAAATCTTTTTTAAATGTACCAACTTGGGAACAGAACAAAACTAAACACAACACAAACGAACGCAAAAAAAAAAAACAACAAAAAAACGAAAAAACAAACACAACACTCATAACATAAACACAATTTAAATGCAATCATAAAGGCATATTGCTCACAGTCTAGCCCGTAGCGCCAAATCGCGCCCTTTCCGGTGATTTGCACCCCCCTCAAACTTTCGATTTGCACCCCTCCCCCCCCCCCCGTGCTAAAACTTTCGATTTCCGCCACCCCCCCCCCCCCCCCTCGCAAATTTTTTCCAATCCAATTTGGCGCCCCCTAAGGTCGGCACCCGGGGACATATGCCCCCCCCCCTCGCTACGCCTCTCCTATAAAACCCGACAGTATAAATAATAGGCAGTATCTATAATATATACAATATTTCACTTTATCCATTCACGCATTTTTTTCCCAGTACTTTAAATTTTAAAAATTTACAAAAGAGTTTCATAACTAAAACCATTGCGCACCTAATGAACGTGATGACGCGTCTATAATAGTGCTGAATAGTTGATTAAAAATTATAAGTAATAAACAGTAAGGCCTACATTCAGTGGAAAAAATAAATAAAAGATTGCCTTTTATCAATCCATGCTAATTATAATTTTCTAACAATAATTTCCTCTTACACATCCGAATAATTTGCATTCACATTTTGCTAATTATATTATTGCAACACTAATTCCTTCTATGACGAACGTATATTTGCATTCACATTTTTTATTAGCGTGAGTTTAATGTATTTTTAAATTACCTCCTTTGTCAAAATTAGAAAAAAAGAGTTAAGGTTAAATTAATTTGATTTTTCTACCGTACTGTTATTATGTTATTAAAATGTATCCACTTTTTCTATGAATATTAACGAAAACTATATTTGACATTGATCCTTTTAATATGTTTTAGCAATGTGCGTGTATTTAATATTCTCTTTACGTTATGCAAAATAGTACAAACAGTGGAAATTATAAAATAGCTCTATGCCACTATATAAACAAACCCAACTCTAATACTTAAAATAAGACACTGAGGTGCACTGAAAAGCACTGCGTGGTGCGAATGTTTACTTTTATTAGGTATTCTAAATGAGCCGAAAAATTTAAGCCGGTTTTAAAATTTTTTGGTCGCGTTGCGGCATCGCGCGGCGGTCCGACCCCATAACACATACGCAATTAGAAACCACTGATTTAGAAAGAAGAATGGTAGCTCTGTAAGATGGTATAACTTTGCCAACTGTATAATATAATTAAATGCTAAAAATGTTCAATTTAAAATTTTAAAATGTTTTTTTTCCATGAAAAAATAATTTTACAGCCGCCAAAGTTGTATATTCCGAAAGGGCATCCAATTTGCCATAAAACTGTTACAATTTAATGAACACTCCATGTATGGGGTCGGACCGCAGTAAATGAAACCAATGTATACAAATCGCGACGACCCGAATCTAAATTTCGCCGGCTTGAGTCAAGATTTTGTTGAATTCCGGAACACCCGACCTCGGTTCGGAACCAGATTTTGTGTTTATTCGTTGATTACAGTGGATTTAAAAGCATGTGCAGGTAAGTTGAATGCACGTTATATTACTAGCTATATTCTATTTATTTATAATTAACTGCTGCTTTAATACATTTGAATATTAGTGCCCGCTTATCGGTAATTGCTCCACGCTTAAAAAAAATTTTTCCAAAAAATTATCTAGCCTTTTTTAAAAGTCCGTTGTATTTAATTTATGGTCACTGAAATAAAAAAGGAATGCACAATTAAATCAAAAAGATGTTTAAAAGGATGATACAATTTAATTTGGTTTAGTAAATTATGTTAGTTAATAACATCGGCCGATTAAACTATCCATATTTTGTCGATATTTCAAGCCGACTGTCCGCCATGTTTTTTTTTACTTTCTCGTAGTGTTGGGTTCAACTATTATATTACCGCAGCGGTTAACAGCATACTTTCAATATATTGTAGCATTGCTTTTTTTGTCTTTCCTAGTTTATTAGTTAACTATTCTATATATGTGCAGTAATTACATTAAATTTTAGAATATTACGATCTTTTACATTTTTAATCTCTAGATTTATTGTACAGACCACTTAAAATAAAATGTAGCCCCCCTTCCATAATAGTTTAGTCCAAAGTTGTTTCTAGATTTAGTCTAGATTCTAGATCTACGTAGATTAGTTAGATTCACCATTGCTTTCATGTTAATATTTAGTAGTAGAACTATCTATAGTACTTACATTTATATCTAAAAAGCATTGAGCAGCCTTACTTTTATTATTATTATTCTATTTACAGAGCAAGATATTAGCATAAACGAAAGTGGAAACTGAAAGGCCTGCCAAAAAATATGTATTGTTTGTGTAAGCATCAACAGGACTCCTGAATACTTTTGAAGGAAACCATATGTCAAATGTTAGTATTGTATGCACTTTGCTTATTATTTATAATGATGTAATGTTACATGATTGATATCTAAGTTGGTATAATGATATACAGTCCTGCTATATAAGTCAGTATATTTGAAATGCTAATTAATTGTTTTTGTTCACAGACATTTTCTCTACTCTGGACCAATGGAAGGATCCCTTACTAGATTCCATAATTTGATGTGTGCTGCCAGTTCACAATCATTTATTACAATGCTACTTCAAACCTTGAAGAAGACAAGACAAACTCAACCAGGATATTGACTATTAATTACAATGCTACCCAACATCATAGAGAACTTTCCCAATCAGGATATTGACCTGTCTTTTTGAACCTGCTCTAAGATTTCTGATAATTGTATAAGTTAGGACCTAGACATTTCCAGAAGTTGACTTTGATCAATAACTAACTAGAAGAAATAAATATACTAGTAACAAGTAAATTCATGCTAAGCAAGTCATGATTAGGAACCAGAGTAACAAAACTAGATGAACATCACAACTCTATTAGGTATCTTACTTCGTCAGTTTTTAAAATGCATGGAATTTCTTATTATTATAGTATATAAGTAAAGTAATAGTATAGTTATTTAGTTTTTTTATAACAAATTAATGCTAACATGTATCCTACACAATTTATATTACTTTCTTAAAAGTAAGAACACTTTTTGAAGGATGTTAGGTAATGAAAATTCTTGATTTTGGGCGTTAAGGAAGGATGCCTTGTATTGTTTTGCAGAATGATTATTTTATGTTTCTGTGTTTATTATATATTAAGAACATCATATGCTTTAAGTTGGTGTAAAATTTATTGAGATACCTTACTTAAATATTTTTAAATCATTTTTTTGAAAAAGGATAAAATTCCAAATTTTTATAAACTGACCTTGCTGAATCTGGTCTCGCTAATTACTTTCTTTACTAATTCTTTACCTGCTTGTTTCATATTAACATGCTTTGAATTTCCTTTCTTAGAACATTTATATTATTAATGTGGCTTAATTAGTTGATTTTCTATGATTTTTTAAAAATGACTGTAAATTAACTTTTTGTCTCCCTTTTCGTACTTCGGTAAAATTGTGCTTTGGCTCATTTTTATGTGAATAAATTTTCTATTTATATCGGTCTGACTACCTTGAAAAAAATTGGGTTTGCTATTTGTATTACTGGCTGTGTGTGCACGAAATTTGAGAGTTCTAACTTAGTTATTGTAGAAGTTAGTAGGGGTCTCAAATAGACCCTTTACTGCTCAAAAAGCGAACGCATTTTTTGAGTTTTAAAAAATTCATAACTTTTTTAAAAATGGACATACACCAATAAATTTGGTGTTTCTGTTCTGATGAAAACAGTCTCTATCAGGTGGAAGTGTTAAATTTTATTTAATTTCATTATAAAAATTTCATTTTGAATACCTACTTTTATGGTTCCAAAATCTATAGCGATGACGGAAGGAAGGACTGACACACTACTTGCCCGCTTATATTATAGATATATATATATATATATATATATATATATATATATATATATATATATATATATATATATATACATATATATACATATATATGTACTGGTATATATTGATACCTATATTTTCCTGTAGTTTATATACATGCATTGACTACCCAGTGTGTACACTTTAGTCAAAACATGTAAGCCGGGCCTAAAACTTACGGCCACTATTTGGTGTCAATGACACCGCCTCACCAGCAGATTAAGAAATCTACAGGTAAATACAAGCTTACCTAGGGAAGTTCACAGGTAGGTGTTAATGTTTGACTCAAGTTCTACCTAGGCAGGTAGGGAGGGAGGGAAGGGAGGTCGTTACCTTCTCGAAAGCTGCGAAAGACTGAAAGAAGAGAATACCTAAGCGAACGGCGTTGAAGCTTAAATGACTGCCAATTACGGTTGTGGACTTGAGGGATAGTTCTATAAATAGCGCCATTCCAAAGAGTCCGGTGGTAATTAGTCATAATGAATTTAAAGAACTGTACCTTTTCCACTAAGACTTTGGTAAATGCTAACATTTTTTAAAGCTACATTGATCGACGCTGGACCTAGCTACGGATGCGTAGAGTTGATAGTTAAGGGGTTGTCTGCACTTAAGTCGGATAAGTTAAACATAGTTTCTCCCCCTACCTTCATCGAACCCTGCCTGTGTATCTACATATATAATTCTCTTCTGGGATAAGTTAGAAAACAAGCTGCAAGCGCGCCTTTGCAGTCCCCTCTCTTTCTCTCTAGCACTATCACTACCACCCCCCCCCCCACCCCACCCCCACATGATCTGGTGAGCGGTGTTCACTCTGTTTACATTTTACAATCACAGAGACGGGTTTGGTGACGGCTATTAGGGGCAGATAATTTAGTTTGAAACGATTTTAAACGTAGAGGAGGTAACTAAGAGGAGGCTGCTTTCACGTGGGGGGGGGGGGGGGTTAGTGTTTTTAAGCAAATATTTTCAGTGGCAGCATTGGTACTGTAGAATTCACAAATTATAAATTACTGAAAAGTAGAAAAAAAACAACTAAATAGCGGCGTATGATACGCAGCGGGTCGGCTCGTAAATAATATTTCAACATGGACATAAACAAATTACAAACGAGGGCATAACCTATGTATCACAAAACGCCCATTGTTAAAACCTCTATAGGTTTATTCACGCAGTCTAATCTGTTCCCCTATCCAATTCTACAGTCGCTGAGGCCTGTAGCGGAAGATGATACCTCGATTCAAATGCCGGCACTTAAATTTGTGGCACCATGTCTAGATCACATGCCGACAATGTACTTTTAGACAGAGTGCTAGACAAAAACAAAACGAGCATGTTTTCAATACACATCTAAATGTAGCTGTCGTGTCTTTGATTTGTTTGGTGAAACATCGCTAAAACAGCGTTCAAATCAAGCATGGATAAAAACATAACACAGCGTATCAACACACACATACATTGCTTGTTGGAGGGATTCGTGGTTTCATTAATGGATTACTATTAAAACTATTTCTTATAATGTTTTGTTGTTGTTGAAAAGCCAGAATTTCGTGAACTTTTATTGTGGGAATAATAATTAGCATGTACAGTGTTTCTAATGACTTTTAATGGGCTGCGTTTTTATTTTAAGTGTAATTTTGTGTTAGTTATCGTAAACTTTTCATTAAATTTGACATTAACTTGGGTGCTAAATTTCGTGCACTTTTCACCCTACTTTGTAGTTTATGTGTGTGATATATTTCGTGCACTTTTCACTATACTTTGTAGTTTACGTGTGTGCTATATTTGGTGCACTTGTCAAGCGTTCATTTTTAGTGAAGTTGTGTGCTGTTTTTCGTGCACTATGTTGCACGTGTATTATAAGTGCGTCTCGCGTTTCCTCTGCCACCTATTAGACACAGCCTATCGATAAGGTCACCAGCAACATGCCCTCTCCCAGTGGCAGACTTAGGTCCCCTAAAAATACGTCTTCTATCACCAGCAACATGCCCTCTCCCAGTGGCTGACTTAGGTCCCCTAAAAAGGTCCTAGGACTTTTGACCACAGGTGCTTTGACCATAGGGGGTTTGACCATAGGGGGTTTGACCACAGCGGACCTTTGACCATAGGGGCTTTGACCATAGGGGGTTTGACCACAGCGGGTCTTTGACCATAGCGGTGCTTTGACCATAGGGGGTTTGATCATAGGGGGTTTGACCATAGGGGGTTTGACCACAGGTGTTTTCTCAGCAGAGGGTCTTTGATCACAGGTGGTCTATCAGCGGGTGTTTGATCACAGGTGGTCTATCAACGGGTGTTTGATCACAGGTGGTCTATCAACGGGTGTTTGATCACAAGCGCTGCGTCCGGCTTTGATCATAGGGTCTTTGATCTCAGGTGTTTTGACCACATAGGGTCTTTGATCTTAGGTGGATTGTCCAATGCTGTCCATATATGGTAAGGATTTATTTTAAAAGTTGCTAAATTATATTTAAAATTTCGACATGATGTAATAATATGTTAAATCATCATGTATAAATACAAGTCATCTAAACTACTCTATGTCAAAACCATGGAGAATCTTGGAGAGTATAGCACGTCGAAAAAAGGTAAAAGAACTTTGTTGTATCGTGGCCACGAGTTTTGGCTACACAGAGAACGCCAGGACTGGTCACGCGTTTGGCGGTGTACGAAGAATCGCACTTGTAAGTGCAAAGCTTCATTAGTTGCACAAGATCTTATGATTATAGGGGAGAAGAATCCTCAACATTCACACGAAGGAAACATTAGCTATGGTTTGAAAAAACGAGCTGTTGGAGAAATGAAAAGAAGACTGTCACTTAGTTAACCAGTTAACCATTTTATGTATTACATCTTTGACTATATTGTTGGCAAGTTTTGTATCATTTTTTATCCTTTATATATGCTATGTATTTTCAAGTACATCTACATTATTTATTTGTGAAACTTGTTATATGTCGCATTATTTGTGTTTCATTTATATTTAAAATAAATCTATGAGGCCTAGCACCAGCCTTTATTTGGAGACTAAAATATAGTTCTTGGCTTTTTTTAAATACATGTTAATTTCTATTAACGTACTATCAGGAAACATGTATAAAATCGTGTTAATTGTATCACACCTATGATCAAAGCCGGACACAGCGCTTGTGATCAAACACCAGTTGATAGACCACCTGTGATCAATGACCCTCTGCTAAGAAAACACCTGTGGTCAAACCCCCTATGGTCAAACCCCCTATGATCAAACCCCCTATGGTCAAAGCACCGCTATGGTCAAAGACCCGCTGTGGTCAAACCCCCTATGGTCAAAGCCCCTATGGTCAAAGGTCCGCTGTGGTCAAACCCCCTATGGTCAAACCCCCTATGGTCAAAGCACCTGTGGTCAAAGGTCCGCGCACCCCTAAAAATACGTCTTCTATCACCAGCAACATGCCCTATCCCAGTGGCTGACTTAGGTCCCTTAAAAATACGTCTTCTATCACCAGCAACATGCCAGTGGCTGACCTAGGTCCCCTAAAAATACGTCTTCTATCACCAACAACATGCCAGTGGCTGACTTAGGTCCCTTAAAAATACGTCTTCTATCACCAGCAACATGCCCTCTCCCAGTGGCAGACTTAGGTCCCCTAAAAATACGTCTTCTATCACCAACAACATGCCCTCTCCCAGTGGCAGACTTAGGTCCCCTAAAAATACGTCTTCTATCACCAGCAACATGCCCTCTCCCAGTGGCAGACTTAGGTCCCCTAAAAATACGTCTTCTATCATCAGCAACATGCCCTCTCCCAGTGGCAGACTTAGGTCCCCTAAAATACGTCTTCTATCACCAACAACATGCCCTCTCCCAGTGGCAGACTTAGGTCCCATAAAAATACGTCTTCTATCACCAGCAACATGCCCTCTCCCAGTGGCAGACTTAGGTCCCCTAAAATACGTCTTCTATCACCAGCAACATGCCCTCTCCCAGTGGCTGACCTAGGTCCCCTAAAAATACGTCTTCTATCACCAACAACATGCCAGTGGCTGACTTAGGTCCCCTAAAAATACGTCTTCTATCACCAACAACATGCCCTCTCCCAGTGGCAGACTTAGGTCCCCTAAAAATACGTCTTCTATCACCAGCAACATGCCCTCTCCCAGTGGCAGACTTAGGTCCCCTAAAATACGTCTTCTATCACCAGCAACATGCCCTCTCCCAGTGGCAGACTTAGGTCCCCTAAAAATACGTCTTCTATCACCAACAACATGCCAGTGGCTGACTTAGGTCCCCTAAAAATACGTCTTCTATCACCAACAACATGCCCTCTCCCAGTGGCAGACTTAGGTCCCCTAAAAATACGTCTTCTATCACCAGCAACATGCCCTCTCCCAGTGGCAGACTTAGGTCCCCTAAAAATACGTCTTCTATCACCAGCAACATGCCCTCTCCCAGTGGCAGACTTAGGTCCCCTAAAAATACGTCTTCTATCACCAACAACATGCCAGTGGCTGACTTAGGTCCCCTAAAAATACGTCTTCTATCACCAGCAACATGCCAGTGGCAGACTTAGGTCCCCTAAAAATACGTCTTCTATCACCAGCAACATGCCAGTGGCTGACCTAGGTCCCCTAAAAATACGTCTTCTATCACCAGCAACATGCCAGTGGCTGACATAGGTCCCCTAAAAATACGTCTTCTATCACCAACAACATGCCCTCTCCCAGTGGCAGACTTAGGTCCCCTAAAAATACGTCTTCTATCACCAGCAACATGCCCTCTCCCAGTGGCAGACTTAGGTCCCCTAAAAATACGTCTTCTATCACCAGCAACATGCCCTCTCCCAGTGGCAGACTTAGGTCCCCTAAAAATACGTCTTCTATCACCAACAACATGCCAGTGGCTGACTTAGGTCCCCTAAAAATACGTCTTCTATCACCAGCAACATGCCCTCTCCCAGTGGCAGACTTAGGTCCCTTAAAAATACGTCTTCTATCACCAGCAACATGCCCTATCCCAGTGGCAGACTTAGGTCCCCTAAAAATACGTCTTCTATCACCAGCAACATGCCCTCTCCCAGTGGCAGACTTAGGTCCCCTAAAATACGTCTTCTATCACCAGCAACATGCCAGTGGCAGACTTAGGTCCTCTAAAAATACGTCTTCTATCACCAGCAACATGCCCTCTCCCAGTGGCAGACTTAGGTCCCTTAAAAATACGTCTTCTATCACCAGCAACATGCCCTCTCCCAGTGGCAGACTTAGGTCCCCTAAAAATACGTCTTCTATCACCAGCAACATGCCCTCTCCCAGTGGCAGACTTAGGTCCTCTAAAAATACGTCTTCTATCACCAGCAACATGCCAGTGGCAGACTTAGGTCCCTTAAAAATACGTCTTCTATCACCAGCAACATGCCCTCTCCCAGTGGCAGACTTAGGTCCCCTAAAAATACGTCTTCTATCACCAGCAACATGCCCTCTCCCAGTGGCAGACTTAGGTCCCTTAAAAATACGTCTTCTATCACCATCAACATGCCCTTTCCCAGTGGCAGACTTAGGTCCCCTAAAAATACGTCTTCTATCACCAGCAACATGCCCTTTCCCAGTGGCAGACTTAGGTCCTCTAAAAATACGTCTTCTATCACCAACAACAAGCCAGTGGCAGACTTAGGTCCCCTAAAAATACGTCTTCTATCACCAACAACATGCCCTCTCCCAGTGGCTGACTTAGGTCCCCGAAAAATACGTCTTCTATCACCAGCAACATGCCCTCTCCCAGTGGCAGACTTAGGTCCCCTAAAAATACGTCTTCTATCACCAGCAACATGCCAGTGGCTGACCTAGGTCCCCTAAAAATACGTCTTCTATCACCAGCAACATGCCAGTGGCTGACTTAGGTCCCCTAAAAATACGTCTTCTATCACCAGCAACATGCCCTCTCCCAGTGGCAGACTTAGGTCCCCTAAAAATACGTCTTCTATCACCAGCAACATGCCAGTGGCAGACTTAGGTCCCCTAAAAATACGTCTTCTATCACCAGCAACATGCCAGTGGCAGACTTAGGTCCCCTAAAAATACGTCTTCTATCACCAGCAACATGCCAGTGGCAGACTTAAGTCCCCTAAAAATACGTCTTCTATCACCAGCAACATGCCAGTGGCAGACTTAGGTCCCCTAAAAATACGCCTTCTATCACCAGCAACATGCCAGTGGCAGACTTAGGTCCCCTAAAAATACGTCTTCTATCACCAGCAACATGCCAGTGGCAGACTTAAGTCCCCTAAAAATACGTCTTCTATCACCAGCAACATGCCAGTGGCAGACTTAGGTCCCCTAAAAATACTTCTTCTATCACCAGCAACATGCCCTCTCCCAGTGGCTGACTTAGGTCCCCTAAAAATACGTATTCTACATTTAAAATTACACCACCTGTGCTATGAAATAAATAACCGCCAACATGAATAACTTATCATCGGAGCTACCTTTATCCCGAGGCAAATTTATTAGCCATAGAATAAATTGATGTTGGTTACAATGGTTTCTGCTCGAGTTAAATTTGTATCAGTTGATTAATTATTAACGGTTGGTTTCCCTAAGGGCATTTTCAATAAAAGTTTTACCCCCCCCCCGGGATTACCAATCCCTCCCCCTTTCTTCCTACCATTGTTTTGAGTCATGTCCACTTCCAGTCTGATTTCTTATTTGATCAGCGGCGTAGCTACATTAGAGTGCCCGGTGCCGACTCAACTTTTTACACCCCAAAAATAAAAATAAAATACAAATAAATATTTTTTTTTACATGTTGCCCAAAGCTTAGGTCGGTAGAATATCCCCCCCCCCCCCCACCACCACCAAGTTTGATTTTAAATGTTTTAATCAATAACAAGTATTGAAAATATGATGGAATCAGATGAAATATAAGGACAGGTGAAATATAAAATTTTTATAATTGAATTTTATCAGTTATTTTGCAGTCTGAGACTTGTTTAAAAAAAAGGTTATACCATAGATCGTTGTGCTTAATCATAACCCACCTCAATAGTTTACAGAGAAACTCCAGTTCTAAAAAATGAAAACATGCTCTTTGGGGAAGTAGGTAGACAGAAGTGTTATGTCGTTTCTTCCAAGCAGAGCCCCCCCCCCCCCTTCGAAGAAAGTCTACCCCCCCCCCCCCAAACAAAATGGAATTTATATAGAAAACATATATTTTGACCAGTATCCGCCCTCTCTCCCGGAAAACTCACCCCCCCCCCCCCCCTCCCGGAGAAAAATTCTAGAAGAAACACTGGTTTTAAGGTGGTGTGTGTGTGGGGGGGGGGGAGGTTGACAATCGTCTAAAAACGTAATAACCACTAGGATGTTGCCGGGAATAAGTGGGTTCTCCCACCTTTTTTTATTAAGTGTAAATATAGATAATTATCTCGTTACCAAGTTAAGGCGTGCTTAATATTTGATTACTTTCCTTACACGTCCCTTTAAATTAGGGTCAGGCGATTGTGAGATTATTAGAACGGGCTAAAAATACAAGGTATTTCAACTTCATATTGAAAACATCAAGATTTCAAAAGTACAAGATTATACTTCATTACTTTTCCCCACTGAGCTCTTAATCCGAGGGAAAAAAGGAAGAAAAAAAAATGAAAACCCAGTAAAGTTTATGTACTACTCATCTTAACCACCCCCAACCCCTATCATTCGACGCCTCTGTTTCTACACGCGTCTTTATACCAGGTCAACCCTTCATTAAAATGTTAAATCTCCAGTAATCTTTGCCCTTATCACAGCCCAGTTATACACACACATACACACGAAAACTTACCCCCCCCCCCTTCACATCGTCCTGTTTCACTGAGTGTGTGCTGACCTGTTTCGCTCCCTGTGTGCTGACCCGGTGTGTACTAAAAAAGACAGACACCGCACAATGTGCGAGCCACGAGTCCCATGACCGAAGCGCCGTGCTCTGTTTGTTTGATGGAGTCTTCTCTCCATCCACTGCTGCGTTGCTCTTACACGCTGGGTACCACATCCACCAGTGGATACAGCATCTGTTTGTGGATATATATATAACACATCCAATGTTGGATACTATTTCGTGTGTTCGTTGACGGATAGTTTGTTCAAAATTATTTTCGAGAAAATTGAAAAACAAAATTCCGCTAGACAAGCGAAAGTCTATCTTTAGATTTTTGAAGTTCTTCAATGTTTACGTGTATGCTTGTTGATAAACACAAAACTATTAGACTAATGTATAAGTTTCTGTTTCATAGTGACCTCTGCAAGCCTGCATATATATATATATATATATATATATATATATATATATATATATATATATATATATATATATTATAATATATATATATACATGTATATATATATATATATATATATGTATGTATATATGTATATATATATGTATATAAATATATATAGTTATATTTAATGTCAGCATTACATAATATATACACTTTCGGTTGATAGACATCTCTGTATCACATCAAGACGAGGCAGTGTAAATATCATGCCGTAGGTTATACATAGTCGGGCGGACACATTTCCTGGCACCTGTAAGACCTACGTCACATAGGTGTACAAACACGAGCTTCAAATCAAATATTAGGAAAGCCTGCACAAAGACTAGTCATACCACGTCACACAACCCCCGGGAGACACCATACTTTTTTCAAGCTTTTATTTAACTCACTTCCTCGTCAGTCTGTCTTGACGGAAACGCAGGAGTGAAAATTCGGACAGTTCTACTTGACCGACACGATTCACAGTTGGCACGTGGGTCAAGACATGAAGACAATGCAATCAGAAACTAAATTTGACTTAATTGGATGCCTAATTGATTTTTTATGAATTAATTAAAATTTGGACCGAATTAGTAGGCATGTCTAGCCAACCACACCACACGCGTCATCAATAGCTGCGCCATCACGACGACGTAATGGCTGCGTTCAAAAACCATTGCGCGCCTACTGGACGTGATATTCAGTAGGCGCGCAATGGTTTTTAGTCATGTAACTCTATTGTAGATAAAACATGTAAAGTACTGAAAAAAATTCATAAAAAACGTTTTAATAACAAGCTTTTATGTAATGATGCACTAAAAAGTAGAAAATAAATTATAGACTACTATTTAAATAACTATAAAGAAAAGCGTGGGTGTCTTCCTTAACATTAGTAAAGGTATCCAATAGATACTAAAGTGACCCACGCTTTTCTTTATAGTTATTTAAATAGTAGTCTATAATTTATTTTCTACTTTTTAGTGCATCATTACATAAAAGCTTGTTATTAAAACGTTTTTTATGAATTTTTTTTTTCAATTTCCTGCACACGCTAAACGATAGTTATCTCCCTTACCTCATCTCGCTGGTGACCGTGTTGTTATGGATGATTAGCACAGCCTTTTTTTTTTTATGTGGGCCTCGAGATTTCTTTTGGCTAGTGAAAACAAAATTTTTCAATTTGTGTTACTTTCTTAGTGTAAATGACTATAATTACAGAGCCATTACACATATGGCAATAGAGGGGAGGGGAATTTCACCCCTTAACATAAATTTTTAATGACTAAAAATATATACTGACATACCACCGCATTAGCATAATTGTCATTTTTGTTAACAAATAGATGCCACTGTGACACACACATTATCATAGCGACGAGACTGCTATGATTTAGGTTAGACTCTTTGCATTGTTCTTTAGCCTGGGAAGAAGAGACGTTTCTTTTAAGTTCCAATATTTTTTTTTGTTTCCAAATCTTTATGTAGCATTAACATATGTAGGACCTAGATCTGTATTTCACAAAAAAACTTTCAATCATCATATTTATTATACAACTATGAATGTCTGAAAAAATAGATTGTTATATACGGAGAGAGTTATATGTCCACGGACTTAGCGTCTATTATATCAGACTACGAGATTAGTGATTCGACCCCCCAAATTCTCTAGCCCGTGTTTGCCCTCCACACTTTTTAAGCCGCTTGACGTTTTTCTAAGACCACTTCCTTAAATGACGTCACACGTCACTTGTCATGACATGTCACCCCATCTTACAAGGTGTCATATTATGCCAGACCTGCAGCGGACGTAGTCTTCTACCTGTGTGTGTAGCTTGACCTTGGAGTCTCAAAATCCTAGCCGGCCAACATACCTGTCGTACCTTGTTTGCAAAACACTCACTAAACCCCGCTTTTGCATTATCTCCCTCTTTCTCCCTCTCTCACTACCAATATATTGCGTATATATATATATATATATATATATGTATATATATATATATATATATATATATATATATATATATATATATATATATATATATATATATATATATATATATGCCTGTGTGTATTTATATATGTGCCTGTATATATATATATATATATATATATATATATATATATATATATATATATATATATTATATATATATATATATATATATATATATATATATATATATATATATATATATATATATATATATGTGTGTGTATATATTTATATAACTATGTATATATTTATGTATATATGCATAGGCCTACACACATACAAACAAACAAATCTATCTTTATCTATCTCTGGTTATGTATCTAGTATTTTAAGGGCATCAGGTCTAACTAAAAAGAAAAAAAAAACTTTAAATAAAATAATGTAATTGTTTGAACATAGACATGCATTTATTGTATCCTCTCAAAAGAACCAATATATAAATCTTTCACTAGAAGCTCTGTTTGTCTAGTGCGATGCACTGACTTCACAAAAACTTCGGGATAAAAAAAAAAAAACATTTAAAATTTCTAACAATTTAAAATCTCACACCAATTTGAGTTTCCGCAACATCTTCTAACACATCAAAGGATGGATGTCGTAAAGACGGCGAAGGACTATTTCTTGAGCTCACAGAGCGTCTTGCTTCTCCCCAACAGGGACTATGGTGCCAGAAAACTCATCAGCGTAGGCATTTTCAGATCGAGCAGTGCCGGAAGTCTCAAGCTGACGTCACAGGCGGTGAAAGCGCAGCTCGCGAGACAAGGTTCCGTCGATGCCAAGCAGAGCGGCGGCACTGAGACTGCTGCCTGTTCGCAAGCTGCCGCCGATCAAGCGGGACAACTCGTGTCAACCATGAGATCAGGTAAGTTATCTTACTTTTCTTTTGGGTAGATAAGTAGTTTAATAATGCCTTTCTAAGGTTATGAAACCTGCATACATAATACAAAGAATAACAGAATAGTATCTTTTTATGCATGTATATGTTCATAATGTATACAGATTACTGTCCTTATATAAATGTGTATGTTATATATATATATATATATGTGTGTGTGTGTGTATTATATTTAAACATTTACATCTGCATATGCATATATAGACATATATTTATGCATTCTCAAAGGCATATACATACATACTTTCAAATACGTATTATATTCATAATATATATATATATATATATATATATATATATATATATATATATATATATATATATATATATATATATATATATATATATATATATATATATATAGTTACACACACCGCCATTTGCATCCAATGCGACAGAAAAGATCTAACGTGAAGACCTTATCTGTTGTACCAGACGTACAAGAATAATAATATTATCTTCATTGCCCATGGCTTATCCGGTGAAAAAAAAAAGGGGGGGGGGGGTGACAACAACAGAATATATTTTCCGCATTACATTTCCATCTTGTATACTTGACAACTGTCCTCCTTCACCCACCCGCCCCCTACTAGGCTTCAATTTATGCCAATCTCATTCCCTCGCCCTAACCCCAACTCGATTTTCTCTCTTCCTCATTATTCTCAACCCCCCCCCCCCTCTGTCCCCCCCCCCCCCTCCCTGTCTCCTCTTCCCCTCCCACACCTCATTACCAATCTGTCTCCCACACCAGCCTCACTCACACGGAAACTCCCCACTCCTCTCTCATGTTCGTCTCCCAGAGTTAACCACCCTTCCTTTCCTCTTCCTTTTTTTTATATTTTCTTCCAGACTTCCGGTTGTAATTAACTCCATCCGTTTCTTCATTTTTGTTCTGGATGATTCCATTTGATCCTATTAGCTGACTTGCTGATATTAGATATCAATAATTTCCTCACAATATTCATGCACATTAGCTCACAAGGTTTTTTTTTATAAAAAGATATATGCACTATAAGTCTTATGCATTTATACATCGATCTTAATTTACTTTAAACACACCAATGCGCCGTTACGCAACTATCAACACAGTCGAACATGCAAAAGTGTGATAACATCCTCTGATTTAGTAACTCGCACCTACATGTACAAAATTTACTAAACAAACACCTAAGATCTACCAAACACCTAAGATCCACACGCCTAATATCTACATACCTAAGATCTACACACCTATCAGCACACACCCAACTTCTACACACCTTGCATTACACATTCACCAACATACACCTAATATCTACACACCTACTAACACACACCTAACATCTACACACCTAACATCTACACACCTAACATATACACATGTAACATCTACACACCTACCAACACAACCTAACTTCTACACACCTAACATTACATATCCACCAACACACACATAACATCTGCACTCTAACATCTACACACCTAACGTTTACATACTTACACACCTAACACCTACACATCAACAAACTCTATGACACATTCACACGTAACATCTGCACATCTTCCAAAACACTGGCACCTACACTCATAACATATGTCATTCGATCACACATCCTCTACACAAAACACAACCACTTAAAAAAAAAAGTATGCCATATTAAATGTTGTCGTCTTGCTGCTTAACAATCTACATAATCTCTAAACAAATAGCCTCTATGTTTTCATAAATAACAGGCAGGGGGTAGGTTGTAGAATGGGGCGCAGTGTAACATCGTTATAGATATCCAATATTATGCCAATGTATCGGTAAGTAAACATATAGGCACATAAAAAAATAACAGTCAAACTATACGGGTTCCTAAACGAACATATTGGCACCAAATCCAGTCAATCTCATTCTCTTCCTCCCCCCCCCCCCCCCTAACTCTTCACTCCCCTCAAGACATTGAGACTCGGGTTTACTAAGAAGAAAATTAAATGAAGTTTTTTTTTTTTTTTTTATACGGAATCGCTAGTATAGAGGCTGTCCCATTTTTTTTTTACCCACATAGCCCCTGATAAACAAAATAAGATTGAGAAAAACAATTATACGGGGCATACAGTTTTTAAAAAAAGATCAATAGAAAAGCAGGATTACAAAATTAAGACATGCTCAGAAAAAGAAAAACGCTTATGAGAATATTGTTTGATGTACTGTTGCGATTTAGAAGGGATCTATAGCTTTATATAAGGGATAAGAGCTGATTAAGATTGCGTGTTTATATTGCTGTGCCAATATCTCCACGCGCTTTGAACACCTCGTTCCATTGCGCAGTGAAAATTCACTGAAAAGGGCAAGTAATTTGGACACGTTTATTTTGGAATTCAACACAAGCTTTGAGAAAGCCTGCTGTGAGCTTTCTTTAATTCAATTATTTAAAATTTTTTTTTTGCATTCACTGCTAATGCAGGCACGACAATCCAATGCAAGCAAAAAAAAATTTGTTTTGTTTTTTTTTTAATTTTTTTTTTTGGGTTTTAGAGAAAAAAAAACCTTTTGTTTTTCATTTTATTCTCCAATTCGAGATCTGGAAGCTAGGCTAATGGCTGTTGGTGAGTTGTTAAATGAGAGGTAGAGCTCTAGGGCAGAGGCGGAAACAGAGGGTGCCATGGACTCCTCCCCCCCCCCCCCTCCCCGTTTTCATTAATTTCAATGTCATCAAGCAATCTGCCTTCTCAAATTCACTTCGTATATATATATATATATATATATATATATATATATATATATATATATATATATATATATATATATATATATATATATATATATATATATATATATATATATATACATATATATATATATATATATATATATATATATATATATATATACATATATATATATATATATATATATATATATATATATATATATATATGAGAGAGAGAGAGGGAGAGGGAGAGAACACCCGCGTGGCTCATTCTTACAACCCCATTTCACTCAGGATTGACATATCCCCCCCCTCCCCTATAATGGAGTTTACATTTAACAATAGCCATAACCTTATAAGTAAATTGGTTTAAACCCTTCGCCCTGTAACTAAAGACAGCAGGGACCCTGCGTTAGCTGTACACAGACCACTGAACCGTGTAGCTTCTCTTCTAGTTCTTTAGAATCCTCCATTGACCTTATCCCTTATCATATAAGCTGCTGTGTGGTTGCTTAATAGAGATGATAGTTGTTCTACAGCCGACTATAGCATTCGACTCGGTATATGACAATAGTAAAGATACTCACTACACATCGTCTTGTATTGTAGCATATCATTTCATCTTCACATCGTGTATAATAGCATATCATTTCATCTTCACAGCGTGTATAATAGCATATCATTTCATCTTCACATCGTGTATAATAGCATATCATTTCATCTTCACATCGTGTATAATAGCATATCATTTCATCTTCACATCGTGTATAATAGCATATCATTTCATCTTCACATCGTGTATAATAGCATATCATTTCATCTTCACATCGTGTATAATAGCATATCATTTCATCTTCAGCAGTGAAGATGCACGATGAAAATCATTTTTTCCATAGCATGGGGCGTCGTAGTTGTGTAGTAGAGCGCTCATCCTGAGGTCTCGAGTTCGGATCTCGGTCTGGACTTGTGACTGCAGGGCGTCATTAAGTCCACCCAGCTCTAATGGGGGCGTGTCTGACATAAAGATAGTCTGACATAGTGCTGACCACACCATACCTGCATATGTAGATGTCAAGAAACACATATGAGCTGTACTTTGTCTGCCCTATGGGCTGTTAGATCTGATTGGGGAATTCTACTTATCATTCATAGAATTTATCTTCGCTACTTATGATACGAACCATTCATCATTCTTGTAGTATAGCATTACATCTATATCTGCATCACAGAATATAACCATATGTAGTCAAGTTACACGCCAAAACACAGTATAGTTCCTCAGAGTTTCAATCTCAATGTTTTTTTGGTTTTTTTCAAAACGCTACCTTTTGAACTCCAAACCAACCCAGTAATTGCAAACCTCGCGTGATTTAATTCCCCCTGATCTTCCACTCCGTAAAAAAAAAACAGTTTATGCTGCATTTGAACGGCACCAATCGATATACGTAAAGGGAAGCTACTCCATAAAACCAACACTGCGTTTCAGTTATCTAACTTTGTTTGCCTCAAAGGTTAAGCTTATGCTTTCAGTGTTCAGTACTCCCCCCTTCCCTGGTGCTATCTGCTACATCAGCTAATGGAGCTGCATCTCACTCGTAACTCTACCCCCCCCCCCCCCCCCCACCCCCACCCACCTCTATTCAACTGTAATGACCCGTCTCACACTTTCCTGGCGGACTCGGCTCTGACACTCGGCTAGTGGTGGGAGGCAAATTGTATTGTACGGGGGTTCTCAAAAGCTTGAGGACACACACCCCTGATGCGCTTTCACCTCCGACATTTATAATTTCAATTTGAAATAAATGTACTAAAACAGTAATGAAAGCATCTTATATAAAAGTTAGGTCGTTTTTAGAAAAAAAAATTAGTATGAGATATTTAAAAAAAGCTATTGTCTCCCCTTTCTTTGCCAATGACGTCATTAAAAAAAAGAATCCCCCTTCCATCGAGCAAGTGTTAGCATCCATTACATGCTAAATGTGACTCAGTTAAAACTAATATTAGTATGAACTGACAGCATTAAAAGGAAGTGCCACCCCCACCTTCACTCCTCCTTCCATTAATCCCCCTTCCTCTAATTAACAGTAGTTTCCCCTCCTTTCCGAGTAACTAAAATTAAACACCTCTGATAACTAGTGGCTACCCCACCCCCATACACTAGCTCAAATATAAAATCGCTGCTATAGTTAGTAGTACTCCTCTCAATTCCTATTGTAAAGCCTCCCCCCCCCCCCACACTCCCCACCCAACATCCTACATACACCTAACACCCATATCCCCAGTAAAGCCCCCGCCCATCATCCCCGCCCACCTCCCCCACATCCTACATACGCCTAACTCACATATCCCCAGTAACCCCCCCCCCCCCCCCGAACAACCAGTACCCTCCCCCCCCCTACACACACACCCAACTCACATATCCCCTATACCCCCCCCCCCCCACCCCCCCAACAACCAGCCCCTTAAATCCACATGTCTTGACCTCTGATTTGAGAACGCCGCGCCCTTCTCACCCCCCGTCCCCCGTCCCTTTAACATAAGACTATCGATTGGATTTCCTGCGGTGCCATTCCTTTCCTCCTGCCAGTGATGTGATCCTTATTCTGGCCTCCTCACGACCTACCCTCTACTGCTATTCTAGACATAATTTCTGGCTTTTTTGTTCTAGAAATTTAACCGTAGCTCGGTTTTTATAAGGACAAAAGTTATTTAAATTTTTTAAATCTTTTTCCTCAATTAAAAATAGTCGATAAAAAAAGTAGGGGGAAAAAGCCAGCAAAATGTTTTACAAATTTTAAAACATCGATGCATTTTTCTTGTTTAAAAAAAATCTAAAACATTTTTGCAGTAGTTTCCCTTTAGCTCCTAGCCGAAAGCTCGAGAATGATAAATCGTGTTGAGAGTGCGCTCCCCTATTTGCTGTTAGATAATTGCTATAGATTCGAGGAAATTAAGAATTCAGCTAAGTAAAGAATCTTGAATTTTCGTTGAGCCCCTCTCTAAAAAACACGACAGTTGTATTTGGAACGATTAATTTTTTTTCTTATGTGTTGAAAACTATGATCGATAACCCTGAATCATGAATGGATATAACGGGTAATTTGTACTACTGGGTATCGTCCCTTTGCATAGCGCGGTAGTCAATTTCTGTGACAAAGTCACGTTCCCGCATAAGCTAATACAGATGTGTTATG